>NW_015386231.1:614675-651449 GCF_001527695.2 Protobothrops mucrosquamatus
ATATGGGGAAGATGGATTGTTTATATTCAAAAGAAACATAAAGTGGTAGAATATAAGTTAGGTTTTTAGAATTTTTTAAGTTGGTTTATTTCTACTATCTTTTCTTGTAGATTAAGATATTTTGTAGAGTTAGAGATATTAGTATTTGTTTACTTTTATATGAATATTATTCTGGGATTAGGTTTGGGGAGTCCGGGGGCGGGGTGGGGGGTTATTGATTGGTTATTGTGTTTACTTGTGATTGTTTTTTATGATTGAAAAAATAAATAAAATTTCTTAAAAAAAAATAAAAATTGGTATACGAGAGTTGGGCAGATATATAAATTAATTTAATAAATAAATAAGGATGCCTGACACTTGTTGTTTCCATCACTGAAACCTAAGTGGGAGGAAGAGGTCATGTACTTCTCTTGGAAAGCTGCCAATCCTGGATTTTGAGTTTGCAACTAGCGAGAGTCCTGACATGCAGGAAGGTAAGTAGAGATTCTGTCAGTATCAAGTGACATTACTCTGCAAATAGCCAGGCACCAATCCTTGTTTGAGCCGAATAGGTTTATTCCTCCTGTATTATTCCTTCTCCTACAAAATAGCAACCATGTCAGAGCTAATAGACCTTATTGCTGGGGTGGAAATGGAGTACCCCAAGCTGGTAGTTTTGGGAGATTTCAGCCTGCCTTTCCTTGACAAGGTTCATGGTATGGGTCAGGAGCAAATGGCTGCCATGACAATTATGGACCTGACCCCGTGTATCAGGGCCTAATGCATATGAAAAAAAAAATAACATGTTAGATTTGTACTTTGTCTCAATATGATCTGACTCATGACCTTTGCCTGTTGTGGAGAATCTGCTCTTTGATTGGTGGGGAGTTCTACGATGGAACCACCACCTCAGTGGGAAAAGGCCTATTAACCCAAGTGCCTAATGGATGCTGCAGAGTGTTTAAAATAAATAACAATAAATCTGACTTGATCCTTTTAATAGTCACAACCATTTCAATGGCTGCTATGAGGAATCCTCATGGTATTTTGTAGATAGCTAACCAGATTCCAGAGCAGTTATATTTCAGTAGGAGAATGGAGATGACTGAACTTTTATCTTGTCATATGATCTGGGATCATTTTGAATCTTGAGGAAATATCTGGAATGTCAGCTTCACCGCTTCCCTCAGGGCTGGTTAGGGCCTCCCATAAAGGGGCAGAAAGCTGGATTTGAAGAGTAATACATTCTTCTCCAAGTGAGGACCCATACCTGTAACCTTTGGGGAAAAAAGGGTGCGGTATGCCCTCTGTTCAAAGAACTTTGACTTGATTTTATTGCTTCGGATAATTTAGATCTATAATCTAGGAAAGATTCTAGAGAAAATAGTGGCTCTGCAAATCCAGAGAATCTAGAGAAAATGTTATTTAGACCCTTGGTAGTCAGGTTATAGGCCAGAGTACAGCATGGAAACTGCTTTGGTTGCACTTGTGAATGATATGGAGAAACTAGAATTGGGGGAGCACAACCACTCCTGTCTCTTCTGAATAAGGTGAGGATTGCAACTACATGACTTTTTATTTTCTGGGTTTTTTATATATATATTTCTGATTTTGTTATTTTTGTTGATGTATAATTTGGGACTATTTTTTTCCTTTCTGGATGTCATTTTCTTTTATAATTAGACTGTTAACCACCCAGAGTCTTTGGGAATGGACAGTATGCAAATAAAGTAATTAAATGAACAAACCCATCTCTTATGGATTAGAAAGTAATGTCCTGGACAACAAGCTGCTTAGTCCTAATTAACTTTAAAACAAAGCTCCTGAAAAAGGAAGGATAGCATGCTGTAAAGGAAGGCAGCATCCTCCAGCTTCATCTTTTAGTGCAGCAATAGATTTAAGATAAGAGAAAATAACCTGTACTGTCATTTTTTTTACTGTGGGCACAATGGCACACTTTAAAATGAAATTCTGTTGCCTGCTCTCAAAAGAGAGAATATATCTACCCATACACATAATACACATATACACATGCTACATACATATGTATATATCTATACCAGGGGTAGGACACCTTGGCTCTTTTATGACTTGTGGACTTCAACTCCCAGAATTCCTGAGTCAGCCATGCTGAGGTAAAAGGGAGAGGTTTCCCTGCTGAGCCATGCTGGCTCAGGAATTCTGGGAGTTGAAGTCCACAAGTCATAAAAGAGCCAAGGTTGCCTACCTCTGACCTATACCATGCATAAATATACATATATATATATTAATCACTGTCCATTTTGAATACACAGCAGAGATGTTATATGGAACAAAACTGTGACTGAATCTGGATGTTCTGCTTTGGATATCACGGAGCCTCCTCTAAGAAGGTAACAAGGAAAACAGGTCATGAAGAGGATGTTTAGCATCCCAGACAGTCCTGTGGACCCTGCTCAAGCATGGCTCAAATGCCATGTCCTGGATTCATGGAAGTGAACTACCAACAATCTTTTCTGCCATCCTCACCACCACCACCATCCTCATTTGGGCCCGTAGGAAGGTGTTTCTGATAAATATATACTTTGTACTAGCAGAAATTAGTGAATACGAGGCATACTTTCAAAATTCAAAACGTCTCCAATCCTGAGATTACTGTTATGTGTAACCAATCATGATTAAAAGAAACCTTGCTTAGTGTACAACAGTTACAATCTTGCAGTCTGAGTGCATTTAATATACAATTGTGAGTAATAAATGATTAAGAGCACATCGGTCCTAGTTAACACAAAGTATGTAAGCAATGTTGGAACTAGCTGCCAAACACATTGCCCAGCCTTGTTTTACATCTTTCTATTGAACGGAAGAATCACTTCTGCTGAAAAATTGCTGGAAAGGAAGATCGTTATTTTATATTATGCGTGGTATTTTATACAGAGCAATAACATATATAGGGACAAATGCTCACAAGTAGACAGAATGTCACGTATAGCCATTTTTTAAAAACTGAATGACTAATGCTCTAATCCAGGATGTTTCAATTTGGGTTCCGAGGAGTCCTTACTAAGAAAACCTGAAAAGGCAGACAAGCTTTCCTAAAAACACAGTTTGCTTGGGTTCTCTGTGAATTTTTCCTAAAACGTTTAGCGGGAAAATAAGTCACTAACACTTGAAGCAACAGTGGGGAACAAGCAGGCCTGTTGAAATGGCAGCCCTGGGTCCCTCACCCTCATGAAATGAGGCAATAACGCTGGAGAGCACCATAATCACATTCAGAGACACACAGTTGGAGATGGTAATTTAGATAATTGCTTCAACTGAAGGAGCCTAAGAACAGAAAAGAGATTTCTGTTTTTAAATCTAGATCGCTGAAAGAGGAAATGAGCCACAAGCAAAGGAACTAAAAAAAACAAAACAAAACTATCAACCCTGCATCTTGTATGACTAGCTTTGCTGGCCCAAATGGGAATTGCATGGGAATATCTGGAAGGACTTGAGGTAGAAAGTCTTATCTTTAGGGTGGTGAAAAATTAGGAAGAGTAAAAATATGAAGGGTGGAAAAAAGCCAAATAGAAGAACTGTTTGGTTTTTCCATTGTTACAGCCCCTTACTACAGATTGTCCTCACAATTGACTCCACAATTTCCCTTGCTAAGCAAGACTGTTGTTAAGTGGATTTTGCCCCACTTTACGACCTTTCTTGCCACAGTTGCTAAGTGAATCACTGCAGTAAGTAAGTTTGTAACATAGTTGTTAAGTGAATCTGGCTTCCCCATTGACTTTGCTTGTCAGAAGGTCACGAAATAAATATATGGGGCTTGCTTTCATATAAGCTTCCTTAAACCAGGGCTATTTTTCTTACACATGTTTTGCTCTCATCTAGAAGAATTTAATATGAAATCTTCTTAGTTCTCTAAGTATCCTTTTCTCAAAGGAAAGGTTTTAATTGCATGCTTAATTTTTGAGTTAAAAGCATAGCTATCATACATTAGAAATTGGGAGTGGTTTATTCTTTAAAATTCCCTGTACTGAAGCAATAGATACGGCCCAATTCTAGTGCATAGGAACCTCATTTTTCAAATTATCTTGGTTGCTGTAGCTAATTTGTATCAGCCTTGGATGCTTTGGGAAATGAGCCAACAGCTCAAAGTCTCAAGTACACCTGAATCCTTACTCATCATTTCCAGTGTGCTAAACCTCTTTAATTAGAGCATATATCTTTTACAAGTTAAATATCTCATCCATAAGGCAAAGAATCCCAAAGTGTACACTTACTGCACTGCAATTGTCAACATCGCTCTTAAATAGCTCAGCAGACTCAGTGTTGTTGAATAGCCCACAGCAATTTAAGCTGTTTTCCAATGATATCCTGGTGTTGTCATTCAGCAATTTCCAGGTACCGCTCAAAAGTCTTTCCTGGAAGGACAGAGAGAGAAGGGAGAAAGACTTGGAAAGGCCAGTGTCATAAAATGGAATTTTCAGTGTTGTGACATAAGGGCTTCTTAATTTTTGTCCATCTAGCCAAGGAAGCTGAATTTTGATCTTCTACAGGTAGTCCTCGATTTATGACCAGTCCCTTAGCAACTGAGTTTACAGCAGATTTCCCCAGGACTATGTATGATCTGAATTCAGAGTCAAAAAAGGACGCAAAATCAGGCAGTCACATGGTGACCTGCTTAACAACTGGCCCAGCCTACAACCATAATTCTGGGCTCAATTATGGTCGTAAATTGAGGACCACCTATATGACTTAGGTACCTTGAGGGGAAATGTTTGTGAAAAAGCACCTCAGGCATATTCTCCAACCAGTCTTCCTCCTGATGCATTGCACAACCCCAGAATTTCCAAGTGGTTACAGCACAAGAAATTTCGGGAACTGTCTAATAATGCATTTGAGGAACAGGAAGTTAGGGAACGCTTGCGCAAAATATAAACTTAATTGGATTAAACAACAAAAGTGAAATTAAATGTAAAGAAAGCAAACACACTTGCTGACTGCATTTGTTCCACATGTTAGACTAAATGTGGTTCAACAGTTTACTGTTCATTATGTTGTGGGAAGTCAGTCATTACCTTAACATGTTGCACAAACCAACAGATCTTCTGCTTAATGTGATTTGTTTGGCCACAGCACATTCCATGAATAGAACTATTATATTTCACAATCCCAGGTATTGGATTCAGGGTACTGTGTGAATGCAACATGCAACAACACTATTGGGAAAGGACGAGACGAGGTTTAACCTACCGATCTTTTCAGCAATTTGAACCTTTGCTGGAAACTCAGTGGTATATATACATATATTAAACTGGGTGGACAATTAAGCAGCTACACAATTGGGCTGAAGCACATGCTGAACACACGCATACACACACGCAAGTACACAGAGACAAATGCAAGATTAACATGCTGCTTGGGCCAAGAAAAAAAAGTCTTCCTGTTATTAAGCTTGGAAAACAAAGAGGAAATTTACCCTATGGTTATACTTTTGTTGACCAACAAGGAATGGTTTTAACAGTTCCTTTCCTTAAAGTTGCCAAATCACAATTTCCACATTCAGTATCTCTATTTGTATCAAGACGTCTAAGAGATCAAAGCAAATGGGGTGGAAGTCACAAACCTCACCCTGCTCATGGGGTTGGGATATCTTGCAAGTGGCTCCATTTTTTGTTCCTTTGTTTGTTTAAATGATGGGAATAAACACGAAGGCCGTTTTCTGAAAGTAAATTTGCTTCGGTGCAGACTAAATATGCCAGAAAAACTGAACGAAACTCAGACAGAAAGGCAGACTTACTTGCTTATGTGGCTTTAGTGTCAGGCATGCACAGGAAATTCCAAACTGGAAAATAAAGATTAGCCCTAGAATTATCATATACTGAAGACACAATTAAGGAACATCTCGGGGAAAATATAGAGTTTGTTAACAGCAAATAAAACGTGAGTTACAGATAAAATGATATTTACAGGAAGAAAATTAACAGGAAGCAAAATATTCTCAAAAGTAGTGTAGATTCTTCCAAGAAGTCTATAAAACTGGGAATACTTTTTAAAGATTGGGAATGCATTGTTTGACATTAGGAGTCCAGGTACACAGGATATTTTAAACAATCAAAGCTGTTGTTCATGAGGATAAACTAGTTAGTCCTCAACTTACAACCACAACTGAGCCCAAAATTTCTGCAGCTAAGTGAGACATTTATTGAGTTTTGCCTCATTTTACGACCTTGCTTGCCACAGTTGTTCAGTGAATCACTGCAGTTGACAAGTTAGGTGAATCTGGCTTCCCCATTGACTTTGCTTGTCTGAAGGTTGTAAAAGAGAATCACATGACCTCAGGACGCTGCAACTGTCGTAAATATGAGTAGTTGCCAAGCATCTGAATTTTGTTCACATGATCATGGGGATGCTGCAAAGGGTGTAACTGTTGAAAATGGTCGTAAGTCACATTTTTCAGTGCCACTGTAACTTTGACGGTCACTAAATGAACTGTTGTAAGCTGAGGACCGCCTCTACTGTTCAGCTAAGAGTGCTAATCTGAATGACAGTGGTTTCCTAAGGATGACAGCAAGAGAAGGATATTTTTGCCCTACTCATTAGTAAACTCTTAAATCAATCATGGGTCTCCTATGCAAATCAGAATCCAGAAAACCCAGAAACCAATCCAGACTTTGCAGCTGACATTTTCCTCTCCGCTATTATTGCAAAAGAAAAAAGGCGTCAGCTTTTCTAGACCCTTTCCTGTATATCCCTTTGTTGGCTAACTATTGCTGAGCCGAATTCAAAGGTGACTATTTTTGGTTTAAAGTGTCTCAGCATACACAGCAACATTGACTCTTATTTCCTGTTGCCTTACATCAGTATTTCTCACTTCAGGTTTTCTGGGCAAATAAGGAAGTTGCTTGATACCACTTACACTGCCTCTCATTCATTCATGAGCAGCCTAATTCTGTTGAGAAATCCACAAAAAAAAACCCCAGAAATTGGCTGTTGGAAGTAGGAGGAGGTTGTTACGATAAAACAAGGTGAGTTATGCTTCCGAAGCAGATTTTGAATGGTCAACATCCAGCCACAATGTTTCAAAAGGCTTCTTCTCAGATTTTTGTGGTTTTAGTAATGCTGACAACCAGGCTCTGCACAGACACTACGACCTTGAAACACTCCGAAAGGTTCTTTTGAAGTCATTCCCCTTTTCTTAAAAACAAAAAACAAAACCCAGCCTTTCTAAGAAACAAAACTGCACCACTCCGCTGCAGCTGCAGCTCAAGAGTCAGTCTGGATTTCTATGTCAATTGGCTTAGTTCGTTTCCATAAAACATAAAGGCAGGAGTGCAAAAAAAAAAAAAGCAACCTAAAACATAACGTTTACTTGTGGCCTCTTTTTGTTTTCTAAGTTTGCATACATTGTTTTATAATAGATTTTTTTGCTGTAATGCTCTACAGTTGTACCCAGACACAGACTTATTCATCAACTTATATGTTATAATGATCTGAGGGCTGGAAGGGACTAGATCAGAGGTAGGCAACCTTGGTTCTTTTATGACTCGTGGACTTCAACTCCCAGAATTCCTGAGCCAGCATGGCTCAGCATGGAAACCTCTCCCTTTCCCCTCAGCATGGCTGGTTCAGGAATTCTGGGAGTTGAAGTCCACGAGTCATAAAAGAGCCAAGGTTGCCTACCCTTGGACTAAATCATAATCAAATTTTAATTCTTGCCTGAAGGCATGACTTTTTAACTACTCATTTTCATTAACAGATTCACATTTTTCATAACGTGACAAAAAGAGAAGAAAGCTCCAGGAGCAGAGTCCTTGGAATTAAGGGAAGGCCAGCTATTATTCTCAATACAGAAAAAATATTATCTATTTGGTAGCCTCAAGTGCCCAAGTGAAAGTGAGGAAAACTTACAAATATATTTCACCAACATATCTATCTTCCTGCCACTCCCTTAAATAAACTCTCACCTAGCATAGTAGTGGTGCAATGGGAATTGTAGCTCATCAAGATCTAAACAGTCGCAAGTTCTCACTTTTATAATACCGTGTTTCCCTGGGCTTATTTTGGGGGTAGGGCTTATATTAGGCCCACCCCTAAATATCAAGCTAGGGCTTATTTTGGGTGTAGGTCTTACTTTCAGGGAAACACGGTAGGCAGTCCACAATATTGCTGGAATTGGGTATGTCTAGTTTAATGAAGAAAAGGACGAGGGGGGGACATGATAGCAGTGTTCCAATATCTCAGGGGCTGCCACAAAGAAGAGGGAGTCAAGCTATTCTCCAAGATGCCTGAAGGCAGGACAAGAAGCAACGGATGGAAACTGATCAAGGAGAGAAGCAACCTAGAACTAAGGAGAAACTTCCTGACAGTTAGAACAATTAACCAGTGGAACAACCTGCCTCCAGAAGCGGTTAATGCTCCAACACTGGACGTTTTTAAGAGGAGACTGGACAGCCATTTGTCCGAAATGGTATAGGGTTTTCTGCTTGAGAAGGGGGTTGGACTAGATGACCTCCAAGGTCCCTTCCAACTTTATTATTATTATTATTATTATTATTATTATTATTATTATTATTATTATTATTATTATTATTATTATTATTATTATTATTATTGGCAATTTCAACTCCAGTCATGCCAACAACACATCTGGTGGAATTCTCACATATCTATTTTTGCCAGGTAGACTTCAGGAGACAGGCAATGAATTCTGCTTTGCCAATAGCACAGAAGGATACAAAGAAAAGCATGACTTGGTGATGGTTGATAGCACCAATGAGTCCCACAATGGCGATGAGAAGCAGGAAGAAACCCACAGCAATGACCCCTCCGATGATGTTCAGGCTGGGAACGATTCCAAATTCTTTACCCCAGGCAGCCACTCCAATCAGTAGTAGACCAACCAGCTGGAAAACAAGGAAGATTTGGGTTAGGAAGAAGATGCAAAAATCAGAAACACTGAAAACAATTCCAATCTATTTAGCTTTTCTTTTTCTCTTCAATAATGTGCATTATTTCCATTCCCAAATGCTACATATTGTACTGCAGTTACTGCCTTCGTTTCAGCTCAAGCATAGCACTGCAACTATTAACTAGCCTTCGTTGGATTATAAATCCATTTAACCCAATTCCAGTGAACTGGCCTGAACGTCTGCTCAGTAATCATTATCATGACAAGACTTTCTCATCAACAAGATTGTGGAAAAACTGGCCACATCATATAAAACAGTTTTAGTATATTACAAAATTGCCACAATATTCTAGGAGTTCTAAAGAGATCTGAAATGAAAACTGGGATTTAGTTTTCTCAGTTTATTGTTTGTTGAAAATCTTCCATGACAAAACTAGATACTGCGTTGTCTCTCTTCTATTGCTGCTGTATTTTACATTTAATTAATCACAATATAATGAATCAGAATAGAACTGGAAGGGACCTTGGAGGTCTTCTAGTCCAGCCCCTGCTCAAGCAGGAGACCCTATACCATTTCAGACAAGTTGGCTGTCCAGTCTCTTCTTAAAAACCTCTAGTGATGAAGCACCCACACAACGTCTGAAGGTAAGCTGTTCCACTGGTTACTGTATTTTTCAGTGTATAAGACGCTATTTTTTCCTGCAAACATCTTGTTCAAAAATCAGATGCGTCTTATACAAGTGCAGCGTCTTATACACGAAAAAATAATGGTAACCTCCGCAGCCCAGGGCATGCCTGTGTGGATTCTTTACATGCCGCTGCCATGCCGCCTGGTGCAGGTGTCAAGCCCCTGTGGGCTTCCCACTAACGGGAGGGGGGAGGGGGCAAGATTGTCGGCCGGCCGAACTTCCGGCCAGCTCAGTTGATCGGCGCGGAGACACTCGCATGCCAGAGCGTCTTACACAAGGGTGCGTCTTATAGAAAAATAATTGTCCTCACTGTATTTATTGTAGAACTTCAAACTAACCCCAGAGAGAGAGAGAAAAGGAGAGTTTCTTCCAGTACCATTACAACAAAGTGATTAAGAGAGTGACTCCTCACATTAAACAATCTTAAATATATACAACAACTTTATTTGGACAGCTTTATCAACATCCATGTACCCATAAAATTATATTTTCACTGAACTACGTTATGTTTAAATGATTCAAAATGTTTCCAACAGAACATTGGAAAGTTAGACGAAGGCTGTCGAGTTATTTAGAGCTGTAGTAAAGTCATTGTCCTGAGAAGAAAACATTGTCGTTTTACACTATTTGAACATTTTTAATTACTTAATTTTTCCAGTATCTTAGCTTGCTTGGTGTTAACTTCCAAGACTGGAGGATTCCTCCACACCCTTTGGTACCCATGGGTACAGGGGTAAGAGACTTTCCAATGAGTGCCAAACCCAGCTCTTCTCCACAAAAGAGAGAAGAGAATTACAGCCTCACTTACTGAGCAATTGTTCAAAATTATGAAGGTGTTGGGGGGGAAAAAAAGACAACTGGTTCTTGAAGTTCCAGCTCTCATAATATGTCATGTGATCCTGATCTGGCTTCTTGGCAACCAGCTCACACTTACAACGTTGCAGCGTCTTGCGGTCATATGATCACTATTTCCGAAAATCCCTGCTGGCTTCCCATAAGCAAAATCAACGAGGAAGTCGGCAGGAAATCTCACAGGTTGCTCTGATCAGTTGCTCACAGCAGTCACACCTGGCTCCACTGCACTTGTGTTGCGCAAGCCACTTGCACACCCTTTCCCATTCTGCATCAGATGCCCGCCTTACTTGCCTGCTTGCAAACCACCCAGGACTCGCTTAACGACTTGCAATCCTCACTTAACAGCAGCAATTAAGGAGTGATGTCATGTGATATAGCTCTTTACAACCACGCTGCTTCACAATAGAAATTTCAGGCCGTTACTATGGTTTAACTCACGATTACCTATAATTCATACTCAATTTCAAATGCTTTCCAATATAAGCTATCTTACTGTGTAGGCCTTGGTGCTCTCTGAGCTTGATTGCCTTCTACTGTCTTGGTTCGCTTCTACTGGGAAGTGAGGTAAACTTGTTTTTAACCACAAGAAGATGTCCAAATAAGAGGAAAGGACACAGAACGGAAATGTGGCGGATGCACTTCTCAAACAAGGTTGCCAAGTGTAAGGTCTCTTAGGTGTATCCAAAGAGAAAATATTGCTCAGACATATAGGTCCACACTTGCCATAACAAGGACAGGGCACTGTCTAGATCAGTGGTGGCGAACCTATGGCACGGGTGCCAGAGGCGGCACTCGGAGCCCTCTCTGTGGGCACATGTGCCGTTGCCCCAGCCTTGCCTCCCCCCATGACCTCCTCCTCACCGGCAGCCCCCCTGGAGGAGAGTTGCCCCTGAGCGTGACCCACATGGAGCAGCGCAGCCAAGGACATGGTAGCCAGGCAGCATAGACAAGACTCTGCCCTCACGGCCCATCCCGCACAGTTGATGCTGCGGGGTGTGGGCAGAGGGTGTGGCCACCATGGCGCTGCTGGGCTGCCTGGGCGATCTGCAGCAGGCCCTGGAGGCGGTGAGTGGCCCTGCGGGCAGGTGGAGTGGGGGACGGGGTGGGGCAGGAGGTGGAGCAGGGGTGGGGCCAGTTTTTGGGCACTCGGTCTCTAAAAGGTTCGCCATCACTGTTCTAGATATAAATATGGAGTATAACAGAATAACAGAGTTGGAAGGGACCTTGGAGATCTTCTAGTCCAACCCCCTGCTCAAGCAGGAAACCCTATAACATTTCAGACAAATGGTTATCAAATCTTTCCTTAAAAACCTCCAGTGTTGGAGCACCCACAACTTTTGGAGGCAAGTTGCTTCACTAGTAAATTGTTCTCACTGTCAGGATTTTTTTTTTCTTAGTTCTAGGTTGAACCTCTCCTTGATTAGTTTCCATCCATTGCTTCTTGTCCTGACTTCGGGTGATTTGGAGAATAGGTTGACCCCCTCTTCTTGGTAGCAGCCCCTTAAATATTAGACAATTGTTGTTGAGTTATGAGCTATATAATTATTACAGTGTACTTAGATTAGAACTCACATTCAGAAACGCCTCTGCAAAGAAATAGGTGAAGCTATTAAAAAAGGGGTGAAATTTGATTCACATTCTCTCACTATTAGCAATTCTCTCAATATTTTTGACATGGCCGGTTTGATAAAACTCGATATAATTAAAAGTAGGAGCTAAACACACAAAAATATATTTTAAAATGATAGGCTGCTATTTGAAGTATAAACATTATAGACTAATATTTGAAGTTTATTTACTTTATTTATTCAACTTATTGAATAACTTATACTTAATTCAATTTATGTTGCTGCCTTACTCACCTAAGTTACTCAGGGCAGCTTACATAATTAAAAACAACAACATTGAGAAATAACAGCCACTGAAATCAATTAAAACTGTTAATTAGAACACTAAAAGTAATTTGTAGGCAAGTGTGAAGGTAATAGGAGCAGTAGCAACTCAGGAATTAACCATGCATTAATCTAGTCTTATCTGTTTGGGTAGGGAGGTAACAAGGATAGGCAAACAAGGCGTAAGAATAAAAAGAAGAAAGCAGGTTTTGTTTAAAGCAGTGTTTCTCAACCTTGACAATTTTAAGGCATGTGGACTTCAACTCCCAGAATTCCACAGCCAGCAATGCTGGCTGTGGAATTCTGGGAGTTGAAGTCCACATGCCTTAAAATTGTCAAGGTTGAGAAACACTGGTTTAAAGTGAGGAAGCTTAAGAGACACGTTAACTTTTTTAAAACTTTCACTGAACTGTAACACAGAAAAGAGCAGATTGTCTTCCATCCAGTCTCTAACCTCCCTCTTTTAGGTTGGTTACAGCCTTGAGATGGCATTGATTATGCTTACCAATGACCTCTGCTGTGCTTGAGATGGGAGCAGTACATCCACCCTGTCCTCCTTGATCTCTCACCAGCTTTCAATACTATTTGGTTATAGTTATCTTTCTGGACCAGCTCAGGGGACTGGAAGTGAGAGGCACAGTGTTTTTTCCTCCTTTCTCTTGGTGTTGATGGGCTGGGGAAATGTGAGCCTGATGCCCTTGCTTTGTGATGTTCATCAGAGCTCTAACCATCTCTTGTTTCTGTTTACAATCTACATGAAGCTGCTGGCACAGGGTTATACTGTGTCATACAGATGATACCAAATCATACATCTCTGCTCCAGACTGATCAAGTGATGCCATCAAGGTTCTTTCCCAATGTCTGGATCCATGGGGGATGTCTGGGCAAGAATAGGCTTCAGTTCAACCCTGGCAAGATCAAGCAGCTACAGTTAGCACCTTAACCTTCCAGATCCTGAGATTTTTCCATCTTTGGCTCTGAGCGGGATTGCACTTCCCCAGATGGAGCTGGTTTGCAATTTGGGGGTCCTCCTGGATTCAAGGATTCTGCTAAAAGAGAAGGAGGCTTCTTTGACTAGGAGGGCCTTTTCACAACTCTTTGCCTTGTGTGTCAATTGCACTCATTTCTGGACTGAGACGCTCTTACAGTGATTCATGCCTTAGTTGTCCCCCGGTTCGATTACTGTAATGCACCCTATGTATGGATGCTCTTGAAGATGTTTCACAACTAGTGCAGAATGCAGCATCATGGACTTTTTGGGAGATATCACAATATGCTCACGAAAGACTTCTGTTCCATGAGCCACAATGACTTTCAGCAAATTCTGGATACAATTCAAGGTGCCGGCTATCACTTACTTTATCACCTACACAGCACAGCGCCAAGTTATTTTGGAATCACCTGTCTCACTCACCTCCCAGAACTAGCAGGATTGGCATGCTCCACGCCTCTTCTGTCAGGCAGAGTAGAGTCACCTTGTGGGATCTAAGAGTGTCCTCTGTTTCAGTGCCTGTTCTAAGGAACAGCATCTCTCTAGGACAGGGGTCCCCAATCCCCAGTCCGTGGACCGGTACCAGGCCAGCAACCGGTCCGCACAAACAAGCAAAGCCCCATCCGCAGAATGCAAGCAGCACACAAAACCACGCACCCTCCAGTCCACGGAAAAACCTTTCTCCACAGAATTGGTCCCTGGTGCCCAAAATGTTGGAGACCTCTGCTCTAGGATATGGATGGCTCCACTCTCCTGGACTTTCACAAAGCATTAAAGGCCTGGCCCCAGGCTTTTATGCACTCAGAAAGAATTAGTACAAGATGCTTTACCACTGGGGTACCACAACAAATGCTGGAAATATAATGAACTATAGAGAGCAAGGATGAGGTACAAGTAGTCCTTGACATGACCACAATTGAGCCCAACATTTATGTTGCTAAGTGAGAAATTTGTTAAGTGAGTTTTGCCCCATTTTACGACTTTTCTTGCCACAGCTCTTAAATTAATAAGACGGTTGTTAAGCGAATCTGACTTTCCCATTGAGTTTGCTTGTCAGAAGTTACAAAGGAGGAAACCACGTGACCCCAGGACACTGCAATTGTCATAAATCCGAGTCAGTTGCTAAACGTCTGAATTTTGATCACATGACCATAGGGGCGCTGAAAAATGATCATGTCACTTTTTTCAGTGCCATTGCAACTTCAAATGGTCACTAATTGAAATCTTGTAAATTAAGGACTACCTGTAATGGTATGTGAGAATAAGGCGGGGAGGGGGCAGAGATGCTACCTAGGGAACAATCAGATAAGAGAGGGCAGAGCCTGCAGATACATAATTGGCAAATAAATCCAGAAGGAACTCCCCTTAACTTCTCAAAACTTTTTAACAGTGGGATAATGCGATATTTGTAATTTCAGACTTGTAAGACCTTATTATTGTAGCCTTACAAAATGTAGAATTAGCTCATGTGGTTGCCGTTTCCTGTAAGACTTACCTGGCAAGACTAATGACCTTCACAGAATTAAAGCAACAACTAACTGTAATTATGCAATAACCAGTAAGTGGGGGGGGGGGTACGGTTGTACAATGTAGCTGCAGGGATGCCCATAAAGGAAAATAATGCCTTCTTCCTCAGTTAAGACGTTTGCAGCTTGGAACTGCAACTATTTGGGGAAAGAGAAATTTAACTTTCTCCGTTCCCCACAGACTATACAGGTAGCCCTCGACTTATAACAGTTCATTTACTGACTGTTCAAAGTACAACGGCATTTTTCACATGATCACTGCAGCATCCCCACAGTCAGGTGATCAAAATTCAGACGCTTGGCAACTGACTCATAGTTATGACAGCTGCAGTGTCCCAGGGTCATGTGATCACTTTTTGCAACTTTCTTACAAGCAGAGTCAATGGAGAAACCGGATTCACTTAACAACTGGGGCAAGAAAGGTCATAAAATGGAGCAAAATCACTTAAAATGTTTTACTTGGCAACAGAAATATTGGGCACAATCGTGGTCATAAGTTGAGGACTACCTTTAATCTCAAAGATTTCCTATCCACCATACTGTCTGATAATTATATTTTAGGCCAGGCTAATAAGAGGGGTCAAGTCTTTGTGTGAATCAGCTTGTATATTTTAAAATTTCAAAAATATGTGGATATTTGAGTAGAGATAATCCAGGAAGGAGGCTCACATATAAATAAAATGTATAAGTTGTGCTTTACCCACTTAATCAGAATAGTGGAATTATTTTTAAATCTTGCACATGTTATAGTATCATTTTTGAAATGATTATATATTTATTGTATTGCTATTTGGGGTTTTAACCCTCTGTTAACTGAGTTACTGCTGTGACATTGGGTAGCTATATGAATTATATACACAAAATGTCAACCTAGAAGGTAGTATTAAGTCGTATGGTAACTTATGGCAAATTGAAAAAGCAAATTTTGATTGAACATCATAAGAATCTTAGCAGTATATAACTTCTTTTCAATGTGGGAGATTTTTAATCTATTACTAAAACAGCCATCTTTTCAAGAATGTAATAGCTCTGTAATTTCTGCACTAAGTAGGAAGCAGAGGGGAAGAAATGTGTTAGATTTTCTTTTTTTTAATATAATAATTTTATTAGAAGTTACAATTAAAAGATAAAAACTAGAGAAAAATTAAAGAAAAATAGAAAATGCACAAATAAAAAATAAAAAAATTAAACAGAAAGAAAAAATAATGAAGAAAAAGAAATACATAAAGAAATTACTTCTCCCCTTCATCAGAAATATAACCAATTTTAGCATCTTATCGCCTTTGGTTAAAAGTCAACAAATGATCTTTTCTTCCCTTATACATATCTTTAAACAAATCCTTAAAACCTTGTCATTCTGTCCTGATCAGCAAGTCCATTAAAGGTTACCAGAGACAAAAACTGTCTATTTTAACCTTGACCAAATACACTAATTTTACATTCCTTCTTTTTCTTTTAACAGTCTTGGTCTTTAGTTCCTAATGTCCTAGAACTTGATTTCTTTTTATTTTTTTCTTTGTCCCTTGTGACAAATATTCCAGATATTACAAATGTCTCTTTCGTAATTCAATATAGGAAAATTATCTGGGTCATTCTCTTGGTTTATTATTTGTATATCCCTTTTATTTATTAAGTCCCTTGGGACAAATATTCCAGATATCACAAAAGTCTCTTTCGTAATTCAATATAAGAAAATTACCTGGGTCATTCTCTTGGTTTATTATTTGTATATCCCTTTTAGTTATTAAGACATCAGCTGAAGGGATTTTTTTTTTTTTGGTATGGACAGTGCAGCATCTTTTTTCTATATCATGCTTACAACTTGCCATTTTTAAATCCACTTTCCGATCAGTGTTAATCTTGTCCAGTAAAACTTGTTCCTCTTTCATAACCTGTATAAAACTCAGTCTTATAGAGGCAGACAATCTTAAAATTAACATTCTGACTCCACTGTTCAAAAATATCCTTTAATATTCCAATATTAAAATATTTTGCTTCATTGTTATTAGGTCAAATGTAAATGTTTTTCTCCTTTAACTGTAATTTTTAGTTGCTTCTAATTTCCTCTCGTGTTCAACCTTCAAAGTCTAAACCTATGTTTTTTTTAAGAGAATTCAAAACAAGAGCATTTTCCTCCGGGGAAGGATTCATATAATTAATTTCAAAATCCTATTTCAAATCCATCTGGATCTTTAGTCCATTTATAACTTTCCAAAATCAAACTTCTAATCACCTTTTGCTGTTTATTCCAAAAAGATTTTTTTTTAATTCCTTAAACTCGTATTTAAAATTTCTTCTGCTAAGGATTGAAGGAAACTTACCTAGTGCTGTAAAACCTGTTAATCCAAAGATTTCCAATAACTGAAAAGTGGTTAACAAGTAATTTCTTTAAGTGGTTAAAAAAGGAAGTATGAAAACCCAGTGTCCTTTTGAAGGCACCAACTGTGGTTTGAGCAAAAGGATGACTATTCCCTTTAGTGTCCCAGAACTCTAAATCAGCTGGTGACTCCTATCTTGCATTCTCCTCGCAAGGACCAACTGTCCGGAGCATTTGTGGGTGATCTCAAGTTTTCTCATCTGAAAGCAATTATAGCTTGCTGGTCTACTCGCCAGCTGTTAAACCTACTGCAATTGTCAGATCTGCTTTTAATGGAGCCATCTTCAGTTTGCCATTTCTTCCCTGGAAATCTGAAGTGGGTTAGATATTCTATACTATTTCTTATTATATCTATTCATCTGATTTGTGGAAATGACAGGTAATTCTGCTACTTGTGGGTTTGACTGCAGCAATAAATGCTAGGAACTTGCTTTGTTAAAGCAGCAAGTAAACTGTGAAATTATGCAGGGAAATACACCAACCACATTTACTTTGATGCAGAAAAATGTAAAGCCTTTGTGATAAATATTTGCAAAAATCTTAGGTGAGGCCCGTTTTAACTAAGGCACTGAATGCTCCCCTTAGATGAAGTTTTACAATGTATCAACTTGTCCCAAGCATAGCTGTGTGTATGAGGTTGGTTACAAATAACTTCATTTGACTGGAAAATATCAAATGCCTCTGAACTGTGTATGAAGATGGTTATCACTCAGTATTTGTCATGAGTGTGGGACCAGAAGCCACCAGACCAAATGCAGTCAATGGGGCCATCTTCTTTGACTTTTCCTTAATACAGTAATCCCATTTTCTTTATTTTAGCTTTTTTTTCTGGGTAGCAGAGAGGTGGATTTCAATTTTATCATTGGACAGCAGGAAATAAATAATTGGGGGAGAGAGCATAGTTGTACAAATCACCTGCAGAGATGCCCATATAGGAAAATAATGCCTTCATCTTGAGTAAGATGTTTGTGGCTTGTGAATGACAACTATTCTGAGGAAGAGAAATCTAATTCTCTCCCTTCCCCTCACACTATAATCTCAAAGATTTACTACTCACCATACTTTCTAATAATTATATTTCAGGCCTGTCCACTAAGATGGGTCAGTCTTTGTGTGAATCAACTTGCATATTTTAAAATTTCAAAAAAAAACAACACATGTGGACATTGGGGTAAGGGTGATCCAGGAAGGTGACTTACATATAAATAAAATGTATGAGCTGTGCTTTATCCCACTTAATCAGAATGTGTAACTTTATGCTGAAAAAAGTCTCTAGCCAAGGTCTCTAGGAACACACTCCCTATTCAAATAGTGTACCAAGCATTACTTGATTTTTTTTCCTGTCTTGCAACTTCAAGCATCTGCATGTGTACTCAACAGCATCTTACTGTATTGTATATTATATAACAGTGATGGAGAACCTTTTAGAGACCGAGTGCCCAAACTGCAACCCAAAACCCACTTATGCATCGTCGGGTGCCGCGTGGGTGTGGCCCATTGGGTGGGCGTGGCTGCGGTGGTAACAGCAGACTGGGTGGGACTAAAAAGTTCAATCAATCAATTCCAACTTTGCAAGATTTTTTTTCCCCGCAAGAAGTTGAAATTGACTGATTGATTGAACCTTTTTTTTTTTTTACACGGCGGCGGAGGCCTAAAGCGAAAAGGTTTTATAAAACCCAGGTGAAGGCCTAGGACTGGGGCGATGGCGCGCGTGCCCACAGAGAGGGCTCTGACTGCCGCCTCTAGCACCTATGCCATAGGTTCGCCACCACTGTTATATAATATACAATATTATATGATAGCAGTCTTCCAATATTTAATGTAAAGTCACAAAGGAGAGGGGGTCAACCTATTGTCCAAAGCACCTGAAGGCAGGACAAGAAATAACAGGTGGAAACCTATTAAAGAGAGATCCAAATTACAACAAAAGAGAAATTTCCTGACAGTGAGAACAATTAATCAGTGGAATGGCTTGCCTCCAGAAGTTCCAAGTGCTCCAACACTGGAGGTTTTTAAGAAGAGATTGGACAACCATTTCTCTGGAATGGTATCTCCAGGGTCTCATCTTTGAGCAGGGTGTCAGAAAAGAAGACCCCCAATGTCCCTTCCAACTCTGTTATTCTATTACCTTTAGAAAAATTGTCAAGCAGATACCATCCCATGGTTTTGTAATGAAACATTAATTACAGTTAGACCCAATGTTCTGGCCATGACTTTTCATTATCTATTCTAGGTGGCAAATACCTAAAGCAATAAATATATGTAATCTGCTTTGAGGGCAGTAGCTCTGCTTTCAAAAATTTCTAATTGCATGAAAAATGTAGCCAAGTTGTCTATTCCGTGAAAATGGAATCGGGTTACCCAACAAAGAATCTGCCCCACTTCTTACAGTTTTAAGTAGGATTACTCAGTTATAAAGATTCTGTCCTTTGATGCTGAATGCAACTTACATCATTTAAAACCATTAGTCTCAGGGCTTTTTAAAAGTTCTTTCTTTCACCCATGATTCCAACACTGTAAGACTTCTTACAGCAGAACATATTAATTCCAACAAATTCTTACTATCCATATTTAATCCATTCTAGGCCTCTTGTCTTTCTCAAAGGGAGGAGAAAAGTTCATTTATTGGTTTGTTAGGTTTATGACCACCTTTTGTGCAGCACACATAGCACTCCATTTTCCCATTTCCCTATCACCACGTGAGGTAGATTGCGTTCCAAGAGAGTGATTGGCCCAATCAGCCAATGAATTTCTGAAGCTGAGGATGTCTTAGAACCTCTGTATCCCTAATGCCAGTCTTATATTTTTAAATAGAAAATATAGTTATAAAAAAATCACACATTTTCTATCACTATACAAGGAAAACTATTAAAGTTCCACTAAACCAGTCATTTTCTGCTCTGCTCTTTTTTGAGCTATGTATTGCTAATTCTTATTTTTTCCAACGTTTCCCAGATGTTCCTGCAGTGTAGCCAGGGACAATCAAATGACAGACAATCAGATGACAGATAATCTTTGTAACTTATTTACCAAATCTGACAAAACATAGGTCAATAAACAAGAAGCGAAGGTTCAGTGATTGTCAGCAGTCAAGGGAACATTTGAGGCAAGATTTCAAACTTGCAGAGGCAAATTTTCTTAGATAAATATCAGAAGCTTCCCATTCTATGCAACCCTGACAAGACATATGTTTTAGTCCAACTCTTCTGGGGCCAACCCATTACCCACTCATCACCTCCCCCACAATGCTTGCAAACAAAGTATACAGGATTTATAGCTTCTCTTCTCACTGTACTATAATTTCCTGGCCCACAAAAAAGTCAGATAAAACAAATCTCTCTCTTTCCTACCATGCATTCTCTCACTGATTAATCTTAAGTCTTCCTCCATCTGCTCTGTTCTAGAGCAGGGGTCCCCAACCCCGGTACATGGACCAGTACCGGGGGGCCGCGGCATGCCAGTAACCAGTCTGCTGGCAACACACAGAAAAACCTCTCTCCGTGGAACCGGTCCCTGGTGCCCAAATGGTTGGGGGCCTCTGCTCTAAAGGACAACAACCACCCTCAACATTTCCAGCCATATTAGTTATACATTCTGGAGACTATACTATACAGGTAGTCCTCGACTTACAACAGTTCATTAAGTTACCGTTCAAAGTTACAACAGCACTGAAAGTGACTTACGACCATTTTTCACGCTTATGACCATTGCAGCATCCCCATGGTCATAGTTTACATTTGGATGCTTGACAACCGGTTCATATTTATGACAGTTGCGGTGTCCCAGAGTTACATGATCATCTTTTGCAGCCTTCTGACAAGCAAAGTCAGTGGGGGAAGCCAGATTCACTTAACAACCATGTTGCTAATGTAACAACTGCAGTGATTCACAACAAAGGTGGCAAGAAAAGTTGTAAAATGGGGCAACATTCGCTTAACAAATTTCTCCCTTAGCAACATAAATTTTGGGCTCAATTGTGGTCGTAAACCGAGGACTACCTGCAGTCCAAGCCAAACGAAGGTCACCAGATTGGGGCAACTGCCATAGAAGCAGTGAGGTCATCCCTTCAGCCAGCTCTTACTTATTTTCCTCTAAAAACTACCTTCCTTCCAACCCTAACCCCCCCCCCCCCCAGCCTCAAGAATACAGTCAGAAAAAGACCTGGCTACATCTCTTTCCCCCCCACCCCAAATCCAAGCTCCTCCCGGGGCACCCAGCAACCCCATTATGGGTACGGGTCTCCCCCCCCCAACATCACGCACGCACGCACAAACACACACACACAGCCCAGCCTTCGTCCCCCCTAGATCTAGCCCCCCCCCTTTCCCTCCATAGGAACTCCACGCTCCTCTTCTTTCCAAGCTACGTCCGGGAAAAAGCGAAACAGCCGGCCGTCCGGTTGTCATACTCACCACGTAAACGACGTTGAGCGCGCACAGAGCATTGCGTGAGCAGGCGAAGCCCCCGCAAACCATGTTTCCAAACAGGAGGAACAAAGCCCACTCGCCTCTGAAAACGCCGAACAGACTCCCCCTAAGGGGCAGCACCCGTGGACACTACCCCTTTAAATCCCGGCCTGCCTCCACCGCGCTTGCGCACCAATACTTAGTGCAGCCTGCCGGCTCGGCGCATTCTCTTGATAGAACGCCTACACTCATCCGCCCCAGGCGCATGCGCCCTTGGAGTAAGCCGCACTGCCCCTGGGGAGTCGGTCGTCTCCATCCGGGTTCTGGAGTAAAAATACGGAAGATGCGTAACTCAGAGTGCTTTTGAAAAACAATGATGTGACGTCGTTGCTACTTCCGGTTCCAGGCTGCCATTTTCACGGGCTGGTTATTGAGTAGGTTGGGCTGTCTTTAATGGAGAAAGGAGAATTTTCTAGCGCGCCTTGCTTTATAGTATATGGAAAGGGTTTATTTTTGTTTCTTAGGTGGTATCCACACACTCAAATGGGAAAGTAGCATCTTTTTGCCTTGTAATGCTTGAATATTTTCTACGTTGATGAAGCCGTTTCCGGAAATGCTCCCGTGGCATCTTTTGCAGCAGAATCGAAGATGCCTTAAAACCCGAAGACATTTAGTGTTTTTGTAGGTCGTCAGCTCAGTAAACTCTATTTAATAAGTCGGTTGATAGGAAAATGTGCTTAAAAAGTTTCGGAAATACATGTTTGAGCTAATATTTTTAATATAAACTCTTAGAGTTTTAATCATTTAAAAGATATTGGGCTTCAGATGTTCTTATAGAAAAGAAGGGAGCGTTTCGTATATACAGTTAAGAATGGAGTTGTGTAAATTTATTCCTCGAATAAATTCAATGCTGGGGGTAATGAAAGGGGGTGCACAGATATTTAAAATAAAATCCATTGCACGTGGATTTGGGAGGAAGCCACTTATCCCAAAGATGCTTTTTCACGAGGAAACTGGGTTAGTTTTTCTTTGAACACATTTCACTTCTCATCCAAGAAGCTTCTTTAGCTCTGACTGGATGGGGGGGGGAGGAGAGGCTTATCTGTGTCATCAGGGTCACCTGAGTAGTGCAAATGGGTGTGGAGCCTCCTTTGAACTGTTGAAAGGAGTGTTGTAGACTGGAGATAGATGATGTCATATCTCTCCCCTTCTGTTGAGAGAGAGCTGTTCAGTTTTGACATAGGTGGCTTCTTTGACCCCTCTTTCAAACCAGCGGTCCTCTCTGTCCAAAATGTGGACTTTGCTGTCTTCCAAAGAGTGGACTTTGTCTTTTAAATGCAGATGGACTGCTGACTCTTGTCCTGACAGGTTTGTCCTCCTATGTTGTGCCGTGCGTTTATGAAGTGGTTGTTTTGTTTCCCCAATGTACAGATCTGCACATGGCTCACTGCATTGTACTGCATGTACCATGTTGCTCAGTTTGTGTCTGGGTATTTTATGCTTGGTGCGGACAAGCTTCTGCCTCAGTGTATTCTTGGGTTTGAAGTATGCACGTATGTTGTGTTGACTGAAGAGCCTCCTGAGATTTTCCAATATTCCTGCAACGTATGGAATGACAACGTTGCTTCGTTTTTGTGGTCCTCATTCCGATACCCTTCTTTAACAAGAATTGGTAAAAATGACAACAGTGTCCCATCATTCTGAATGGGGAATAAAAGCTGTTATGTATGCCATAAGCATATCATTCGGTAGTTAAAAACACCATCCTAAGTTCTTTCCCCCCAAGGAATCCTACCACAAGTGTGATACAGTTTTACACAGTTTGCAACCCTAAGGGTCCATTCCCAAAACATTTAGCATGGATTTTGCCCATGAAAATTGTCTACTGAAAGTTCTCAGAGAGAAATAATACTGTAGTTTAGTCCAATTGTGTCATGAACTATTTTCTCTCCATCCCCTAGTATGTCCAGAATGAAAGGTACACTACTGTATTAGCGTTCTGCAGTATTTGGATAATACTATTGACCTACAGTAAGAATGTAGAGATACTTTGTAGCAGTTATCTTTTAAAATCTATTGTTGATATTCTATCATATGTAAATCTAAGGACTCTTGGCAAGGGATGGGCTGCACCTCACGAAAACAGGGGAAAATGTACTCAGAAAAAGATTGGCCCAACTCATCAGGAGGGCTTTAAACTAAAATTATGGGGGGAGGGTGACCTATCTTTAGGATCTCTAGAACCCAAAAACAATCATAAATCCCAAGAAAGCAAATCAAACAATGAGGTAGGCAGAGACGAGAAAAAAAGAAAAACCCAAATAACAATCAGGAGATGCAGGAAACATACCCACGAACAGGCATAAAAGTCTTAAATGCTTATATACAAATGACATAGGCATTACAAAAACCTGGTGGGGCGAAACCCATGAATGGAATGGACTGATGGATGGATACAAATTGTTCAAAAGAAACAGGTCTACAAAAAGAGGAGAAGGAGTTGCACTATATGTAAGAGAACCCTACACATCTACAGAAATGCACATGATCCAAGATAAAATCTCTCCAGAATGTATATGGGTCAATATAAAAGAGAAAAAAAGTGACATTACCATAGGTGTATATTACAGGCCACCCAGCCAATCAGAAGAAATAGATGAACTCCTTGCTAACAAATGTATGTAGGAAGCATACCACAGTAGTAATGGGAGACTTCAACTATCCAGATATCAACTGGGAGACAAACTACAGTGAGCAGGAGATCAAACAGATTCCTGACCAACCTAGCTGACAACTTTGTCATCCAAAAGGTGGAGGAGGGAACTAGGCAAAAAGCCATACTGGGCTTGATTCTAACTAATAGAGAAGATGTGATAGAGGGAGATGAAGTTGTCAGAACCTTGGGTGAAAGTGACCATGTTATATCGGAATTTAATATAACACAAACACTAGCAATAGAAAACAATCCAACCAATGTCTTAAACTTCGTAAGAGCCAACTTTAATAAACTCAGATAAAAGATCCCATGGATAAAAATCCTAGGAAAGATCCCATGGATAAAAATCCTAAAGGGGAAAACAACCCAAGAAGCGTGGGAAACTGAAAAATGCGATCATAAAAGCCCATATCAGCACAATACCACTGAAAAAGAAAAACAAGAAATTCAAGAAGAAACCAGCATGGCTACATAAAGATCTCTCTGACAAAAAGAACAAATACAAAAAATGGAAAAAGGGGCACATAACTAAGGCTGATTATCAGCAGACAGCCAGTACATGCAAAGATGAAGTCAGGAAAGCAAAGGCTCAGAACGAACAAAGACTTGCAAAAGAAATCATGGATAATAAAAAAAAGTTTTTTCCAACATATTAACAACAAGAAAAAAGTCAAGGAAACTAGACCCACTAAAGAGAGAAGATGGCAAGGAAATAACGCAACAGGGAGAAAGCAGAGCTGCTTAACTCATACTTTGCATCAGTCTTCACACAAAAAGAAACTATAGTCCAACATACCCAAAAAACCACTGCAAAAGACAAATTAGAAACAAAAATTAAAATAAGCAAGAAAATGGTATAAATCACCGGGGCCTGACAGATTACATCCCAGAGTTCTGAAGGAGCTGACAGATGTTATCTCAGAACCATTGCACCACATCTTCCAAAAATCCTGGAGCACCAGGAAAGAACTTGAGGATTGGAAAAAGGCTGATATGGTTCCCATCTTCAAGAAAGGGGGAAAAATGGACCCAGGAAACTACAGACCAATCAGTTTAGCAATACCTGGGAAGATCCTAGAAAAGATAATCAAAAAACAGATCTGCGAACAACTAGAAACAAACAAAGTTATAACCAGTAGCCAGCACGGGTTTGTTAAAAACAGATCATGCCAAACCAATCTTATTTCATTCTTCGACAAAGTGACTAAACTAATAGATCAGTGAAATACTGTGGACGTAGTATACTTAGACTTCAGTAAGGCATTTGGTAAAGTAGACTACAACCTACTCCTTGGTAAGCTAGAAAAAGGTGCAATAGACAACATCTGTAGCTGGCTGGCAAACTACTCAATGAGTAGTCCTCAATGGCACTACATCCACATGGAGAGAAGTAAGCAGTGGGGTACCACAAGGTTCCCTCTTAGGCCCAGTACTCTTCAATATCTTCATCAATGACTTAGATGAGGGAATTGAAGGGGAACTCATCAAATTTGTAGATGACACCAAACTAGCAGAAGTAGCGAACACCCCAGAAGACAAACTCAGGATCCAAAAAGATCTTGACAAACTTGAACAATGGACCCTTTCCAACAAAATGAGTTTCAATGTGGAGAAAAGCAAAGTTTTACATTTAGGCAGGAAAAATCAAAGGTATAAGTACAGATTGGGTGAGACCTGGCTTAAAAACAGTAACTGTGAGAGGGACCTTGGAGTCCTAGTGGATGATCACTTAACCATGAGCCAGCAGTGTGCAGCAGCAGCCAAAAAAGCTAATACAATCTTGGGTTGTATAAACAGAGGCATAGAATCAAAATCACGCAAGGTATTAGTACTGCTTTATAAAACCCTAGTAAGACCAGACCTGGAATACTGCAGCCAGTTTTGGTCACCATGTCACAAAAAAGATGTTGAGAGTTGGAAAAAATTCAGAGAAGAGCAACTAACATGATCAAAGGCCTGAAGACTAAAACATACAAAGAATGGCTGCAGGACTTGGGTTTGGCTAGTCTAAAGAAAAGAAGAAATAGGGGAGATGTGATAGCAGTATTCCAGTATTTGAGGGGCTGCCACAAAGAAGAGGGTCACGTTATTCACCAAAGCACCAGAGGGCAGGACAAGAAACAATGGTTGGAAACTGATCAAAGAGAGAAGCAACCTGGAATTAAGGAGAAACTTCCTGACAGGACAATTAAGCAGTGGAATAGCTTGCCCCCAGAAATTGTGGGCACTCCATCACTGGGGATTTTTTAAAAGAGGCTAGACAGTCACTTGTCTGAGATGGTATAGGTTCTCCTGCTTGAGCAGGGGGCTGGACTAGAAGGCCTCCAAGGTCCCTTCCAGCTCTATTCTATTCTAAGTTAGTATTCAGGATAAGTTTAGGCACGTTGAAAATGATGAGATTTTCAGACAGAATTAAGAAATGAATTTGGCTCATTCCTCAGTAATATTCTGAAGTGCATCTTTTCCTTTTTTAACAAATTATATAAATGGTTACCATTCATTTCTGAGATTATGCATACACACACGCACGCACATACACATATATATAGAGAGAATATTTCCAACTAACCACCACCAAATATATAAGAATAGGCAAAATAACTAGGTTTGTTATTTGTTTATTGTATCATCAGTAAAATGTCCTTTCAGTGCCTGATTTCACCAATCCCTGAATTCACTGCAGCAGAGTGACTCCTTAGGGAAGAAACTGACCTCCCACTCAGATGTATCTCATTTTTCATCTCAACAGTTTATTTTAATAGCAATAGGTTTTCTGGTACTGTATTAGACTAAAAAAGCAATTGTTGCAATAATATTCTTAAAATGAAAGAGGACAAGAAATCACTCTTTTTAGTTGATTTATGGCCCACCTTTCATGCGTTCAAAGCAGCACATATGTGCTCTCTCCCTCCTTCCCCCCCCCCAACAATCCTGTGAGATAGATTGAGCTGAGAGACAACTATAGGCCCAGCGTCACCCAGAGATTTTCTGTGGTAAATTAGGCTCCGAGTCATCCCACTTTTAGTCCTTCACCTTAACTGCTACACCACGCTTGATTGCTCTCATTAATCAAACAACCACACCTATTCAAATAGTATTATTGTTTCTTACATCAGCCTTTTAGTTTGCTTCCTCAAATACACAGTGCATTGTGAATTTTGAAAACGCTCCAAATGTGTTACTTTTAATTCATATTAGGTTAATCCTTAAAAGCTTAATACAATACTGCTTAAACATTGCCTACCCCCACTTTATCCTTGGTTTCTTTTGATCGCAGAGCAATCTCTTAGGAACTACTATCTATAGTGGATATGGTCAAAGTCTAAATAATAGGTAGTGGCAAAACCCACAGGGAGTGGGACAACTGATGTCCCTCTGATACCAGGTTTTTTTTTCCTGTGATACTCCTATCTCTCTCTAAGAGCACAAGGTAGGGAAGAGCCAGATAGTTCTTATCAATAGTCTGAACCTAACTCTTGCAGATGGTTTTAAACTTAGGTAGAAGAGTACCCAACATTAGCCTGAGAGCTTCAAATTGCCCTCCCATAATTTAAACTAATGGGGTTCACTTCATAATAACTTAAGATCAGCTCCTGTGGTATAAAAGCAATCTGTCCTACCCTTTGAGGGAGGAAAGGTTAATTAGTGGTTAATATGATGACTGGAGTTCTGGCTCTTATTTTTGATACGTTTTCCTGGGTAACCCCACTCTTCTCCATCTGCCAGGATCCTCCCCATAGATCTGCCCAGATTCCAGAATTCTATAGATTAAAAGTATGCAACAGATAATGAAAGCACTAAATGCTAGTTTTAAAAGATTATTTATTAAATTTATATGCTGCATTGATTCTGAGCACTTTACATTTTATAAAATAGTTAAAAACATTTAAAAACAAAAAAAAAGTTTGCAGAGATTACAAATTTGGATGGCAACAAAGAAAAAAGAAAAGGGAACTTCAGTCACCCTCACCAAAAGCCTGAGTGAAGAGCCAAGCCTTTAGGTTTCTTCAAAACACCAGAAGCACTGAACACTACTTGGGCACATTTTGTGTTTTGCTCAGTTCAGTCCAGTTCAGTCCAGGAGATGGCCCAGCTCTTTTTACAGAACATTTTTTGCCCACATGGATTGCTAGGATTGCAGCCCACCATTTACTTTCCCGATTTAGGCAGATGCTGTTTGAAAATCTGGGTATCCAGATTCATGCTATTGGCACTCCATCTTCAATTTTATAGATGTATATAGAGATTCTTGACAAACTAGCAATAGGACAATTGGGTGCAGCTACTGATTTTTGCATAGTTTATAACAATGCCCAGCATGTGTTCAGTCAAATGGTACTCTTATTGGCAAATGTTGATTTCCAACCCAATGTTTCCCTTTACAACAACTAGCATTCTCTATTCTGGCCAGAAATAGGAATTACAAGCCAATTACAAGATCCAGCTCCAAAATGCCAAGAAGTCTGCAAATGCTTCGCAGATTAGCACTGGCAGTCTGGGACTTCTCTGGCAATGGGGCACTTGGTGTGGATGTTGACAATGCATATGACAATGCAATGGCCTTTGGTAAAAGTAGATCATTGTTTCCTATAGAGCAGGGGTCTTCAAACTTGGCCCTTTTATGACTTGTGGACTTCAACTCCCAGAATTCCTCAGCCAGGCATGCGTGGCTGAGGAATTTGGGGAGTTGAAGTCTACAAGTCATAAAAGAGGCAAGTTTGAAGACCCTTGCTATAGAAGCTGTAATCAACACTGTACAGGATCAAGCTGCTTTTGATACCGAAGATAGATTCCTGATTTCATTACTCTTGAGGCTACCTTGAGCCCATGGCTTCATGCTACACCACTTGTGCCACCTGTGTTAATCCTGGAGGCACTCAAATATGAGTTGATATACATTCTAGAGCAGTGATGGCGAACCTTTTAGAGACCGAGTGCCCAAACTGCAATCCAAAACCCACTTATGTATCGTTGGGTGCCGGGCGGGCGTGGCCCATTGGGTGGGCGTGGCCCATTGGGTGGGCATGGCTGCGGTGAACGACAGACTGGGTGGGACTAAAAAGTTCAATCAATCAATTCCAACTTTGAGAAATCTTTTTTTTTTCGTGAGAAGTTGAAATTGATTGATTGATTGAACTTTTTTTTTTTTTGCATACGGTGGCAGAGGCCTAAAGCGAAAAGGTTTTATAAAACCCAGCTGAAGGCCTAGGACTGGGGCGACGGCGTGCATGCCCACTGAGAGGGCTCTGCGTGCCACCTGTGGCACGCGTGCCATAGGTTCGCCACCACGATTCTAGAGTCTAGACCTTCCATCATTGGGACTGCCTACATTGAGTACTTCATAGATTGGAAGGACTACTGTAATGGTATGTGAGAATGACTCTGGGAGACAGGAGAAAATGCTGCAGACTGAACAACTGGCATGTAAAAGATGTCTCAGCCCACAGAAGGAGGGATGGTATGGGAAATGTTCTCCTTGTGTGAAAACATGGAACAAGTCTATGCCCCATGGCTGATGCAACTCTTTCATTGGCGCTCTCCCTTGAAGCCCAGGCCCTTGGTCAGGAAAGAAGGGGGGCTCTGGGGGAATCAGGAGGGGGAATAATGACATGCCTGACTTGGTTTCTGAGGAATCTGACATTGAAGAGCCTGCTTTAGACATACTGGGTGAATGATAGCCTTGGGAATCAGGAAGAATCAAGCACCTGAAGCAGATTCTGCCACAAATCTTTCAGCTGGTTAGACAGTCTGGTTAGTTCAGCTGGTTAGACAGTCTGAATGACAAAGGAACTAATCCCAGGCCACCACAGGATACACTGTGTACCATAGAGAACAAAATAGTGGCACTTGGCACACTTCCTTTCCTGGCAAGAGTGCCATTTTCTCTAATTGGTTCTTCCCTGGTGGTTGCCCTAAACCAGGGTCCCAACTAGCCAATACCTCTCCACCGGAGACAGCCATTTCACCCTGAATCTTGAGTGTGCTCATGCTTCAGAATTAGTACGTCCTCCATTTACGATCACAATAGAGCCCAAATTTTCTCTTGTTAAGCGAGACACTTGTTAAGTGAATTTTGCTCAATTTTAAGACCTCTCTTGCCACGGTTGTTAAGTGAGCCACTGCAGTTCTTAATTTAGTAACACCGTTATTCAGTGAATCTGGCTTCCCCATTGACATTGCTTGTCAGAAGGTCGCAAAAGATGATCACAGGACCCGGGACACTGCAACCGTCATAATTACATGCCAGTTGCCAAGCATCTGAATTTTGATCACATGATCATTTGGATGCTGCGACGGTCGCAAGTATGAAAAACGGTCATAAGTCACTTTTTTCAGCGCCGACTTCAAACGGTCACTAAATGAACTGTTGTAAGTCAAGGACTACCAGTATATCTAGAGCAGACATGTCAAACACAAGGCCCAGGGGCTGGATGCGGCCCACGAAGTGGTTTCATGTGGCCTGCGAAGCCATCCTGGAAACAGTGAGGGAACGGCCCCCGCTGGCCCAAGCCAGCCAGGAACCAATGTACAATTTTGTGGTGGCCATCTTGGCACTTGTCCCAGTGGACCATGCCTTGGCACTTGCCCGGTCCCACCCCTTTCTGCCAGAGACTCTCAGATCTGTCCTACTCCTGCCCAGGCCCCCCATAGGCACCCTTGACACAATTGATGTAGAACTGGCCACGCCCACCCAGTAGGTCACACCTACTCCATCCACGCCCACCCATTAGGCCGCACCCACTCTGGCCACACACACCCCAGGGCAACTGCAATGCTGATGCGGCCTTCAGTGAAATTGAGTTTGACACCCCTGATCTAGAGGCTCTGCTACTCTGACCAGTGAATAACTATCCCATGAGCTCCAGTGAATGCCTTGACAATGCTACTGTTATGGACATAGATTTGCTGTAGGCAGTCTTGTTTGTGCCACTCTTTGGGACTTTGCTAACCGTGCACGCAATTGTACAAATGCTTGTGCTGCCTGCAGATTTTTGCTTTCAAATATAATAAATTGTTGCAGCCTAATCTTAGTCTGCATGCTTGATTAGGACAGAACATTAACCAAATGGGGCATTTCTAGTATGACTAGATATCAGTAAACACAGTTACATTAAGAGCATAGAAAAGGAATTGGAGCAATTGTAGCTTTTCTTCCCGTTATAATGACAACCTGTTCTATTCAATATAACTAATTTATCTGTGTCACTTCTTAATCAAGTTGTCCAATTTTTCTCTGCTATGAGCTATATTTACAGATACAGAATTTCCAAATTTCAGTTTCTACATGGAAATCAGAAAAGAGTGTCAACACACCATCTTGTGGGTTTAAATTTGAAAAAGCTCTTACCTAAGACCAGTTGTGTGATATCTGTGATTGCACACAGTGAGATAGTTATTTGGGTTGCCTAAACCCTAAAAATTAAAATTATTTTTAGCGTCTTCTAAGCAACCCAAATATCTATGTCATTGTGTGTAATCTTCTCTATTAATTACATCATCCTGGTGTTTTTTTTTAAAAAAAAAACTTAAAGCGTCTTTTTGTCCAAGTGTGGTAAAAGGTGCTCTTTTTATACGAGGTCTGAAACATTTTTTTCCAAATTTCTGCCATTTCTTCCCAATTTAAAGTGTGCTCAAATGTAATAGGTATCCTTGAGATACACAGTACTAGTGAGCACCCTCTCCTATACCACAATGCTGACATGTAAGTGTATGGATCTGAAAGCTTGCAAGAAAACCGGCTGTCAAGGCTGCGATCTGGATGCTACTGATTCAGTAGATAAAAGTATATTTACTGGTTCAGATAGTTGTGTTATGTGCTCCTGGCCACTTTCCTTGGTGATCAGAGGCAATCTCGCCTGACCAATAACCAGCCAAGACACAATAAAGGCCTTTTGTTTTGTTTATTGCAATAAGCGGAGAGAGAAGCTATCAAAGCTTGGTTCTCGCCAAAGTTTCAATCCAAAATGTTCCCTTCTTTATACAGCCCTGTCCCGGCCGTCACATCCTTCCTCTTTCCCCATTAGCTGAGGTATTATGAGGTTACACTCTTTCCGACTGCCTCCTACCTATTTCCTGCTACATATTAAATCATACATCACATGTACATTAATAATATACAATATTAGACATATTCAATTGTTGATTTTGAGTTCTGGGCCCCTTAGAACAATGGGTTCTTTCCTGTTTTTCAGTTTAGTTAAGTTTTCCTGGCTAGCCATTTCCTCTTACATATATTTTTATAGCTTGTCTTCATCACTTAAATATGAGCCAGCAGTGTACTGCAGCTGCCAAAAAAGCCAACAGTGCTGGGCTGCATTAACAGAGGGATAGAATCAAGATCATGTGAACTGTTAATACCACTTTACAATGCCTTGGTAAGGCCACACATGGAATACTGCATCCAGTTTTGGTCACCACGATGTAAAAAAGATGCTGAGACTCTAGAAAGAGTACAGAGAAGAGCAACAAAGATGATTAGGGGACTGGAGGCTAAAGCATATAAGGAACGGTTGCTGGAATTGGGTATGTCTAGTTTGATGAAGAGAAGGACGAGGGGGGACATGATAGCAGTGTTCCAATATCTCAGGGGCTGCCACAAAGAAGAGGGAGTCAAGCTATTTTCCAAGGCACCTGAGGGCAGGACAAGAAGCAATGGGTGGAAACTAATCAAGGAGAGAAGCAACGTAGAACTAAGGAGAAACTTCCTGACAGTTAGAACAATTAACCAATGGAACAACCTGCCTCCAGAAGCGGTGAATGCTCCAACACTGGAAGTTTTTAAGAAGAGACTGGACAGCCATTTATCCGAAATGGTATAGGGTTTCCTGCCTGAGCAAGGGGTTGGACTAGATGACCTCCAAGGTCCCTTCCAACTTTATTATTATTTATTTATTATTTATTTATCTTACATCCTGCTATCCTTCCCTGTTTCCCAGCCATTATAGTTTTTGGTAAGCTTGTTTGTCCAGGCAGTAAGTTTCCACTGCAGCAAATTCAATTTTAAATTTCTCTTTCAATATTAAATTTTGAAGACCTTCCCTTTACTTCTATCAGGTGCTTCCTTTTGTTGTTATTGGCACATTATGAGATTCACTCCTGCCTCTGAAAACTAATCCTTCTGGCTTAGTTCTGGCATCTGAGAAGGAGGATGATAGATTTAATAAGGAGAGAAGAAAGGAGGAAGGACGACCCCGCCTGCTTATGTTTGGCTGTTACTGATGAGATCTGCAGAGCAACCCCAGTCCTATCTGCTAAAAAAAACCCAAGTCTCATCAAATATAACTTATTCCTAGGCAGCTGCAGCACTATCCAACTATCTCACCTGAATAACCTGTTATATTGTTCACATTAACTGCACCTTCGATTTCACGCACTGTAGTAAGACTGAGTCACAGAGCACAGGATCTGTATTTACAGCCTTTTGCATTCAAATCTGCCGGCTGTCATTGTCTTTCCTCCTGCACTGCAAGTATAATTTCTTACTGCACAGATGTGGTTTGCCTGACAACAGCCAGTTCCTGCTGGCTGCACAGAACCAGCAAGGAAACAGCCTTCTTCTGGGGAGGAGGTGATTGGCTACTTGCCTCCTGTTGCTGGACAGCCTGTCTGCCTCCCACCTGACATCTAGCGGATAATTATCAGAATTTTAGGGCCGGTGCTGGGAGGAATGCATTATGGCTAAGAAATTCTCTTTCCTTCTATGCATCTTGAGTGTAACAGTCAAGTTCAAGGCAGACTGTTATCTTGGCAGATCAAGTAATTGCCTCCCCACAGCTCTCAACATCTATCCTCTCCACCACCTGTTTTCCTTGTTACCTTCTGGGAGGAGGCTTCGTGGTATCCGAAGCAGAACATCCAGATTCAGCCATAGTTTCATTCCATACAGCATTCACCTTGTGAACTCTCAAGCTTCCTCCTTCCGTTATATATTCAAGATGGACAGTATTTAATATTTATTTGCTATGTATATGTAGGAGTATGGGTCTAAAATATGTTGTACATAGTATGTTTTAGGTGTGTGTCGTGTATGTGTTTCACTTTGAGAGCGGGCAACTAAATTTCATTTTTGATGTGTGCCGTTGTGCCCACAGTAAAAAAAATGACAATAAAGGTTATCTTATCTTATCTTATCTTATCTTATCTTATCTTATCATCTTATCTTATCCGTCTCTTCCTTCCTTCCTTCCTTCCTTCCTTCCTTCCTCCCTCCCTCCCTCCCTCCCTCCCTCCCTCCTTCCTTCCTTCCTAAAATGAAATTCCTAAAATAGCATCCCAGGTCAATATATAATGTCATATAACCTCAAACAGTTGCCTCCAATCATTTTGCAACTTTTGTTGTTATATAAGGAAAGGACATCGGGGCGGTGGGTGGGGGGAGTTATTCCAGAGCCAGAGTCACAACCAAAAAGGCTCTGGAGTTCTTCTATTATTTGTGAATGTAATCCGGGAGTGGTCTGGAATATATACAACATATATTGAAGCACGGCATATCACACTTCCTGTTTACTTACTGTGATTGGAGATACTGCTAAGTCTCAATTGCATTCGGTGATCATATCATGATTTCTAAACTTTTAATCCTGTTTCTGGCTGTTGCATAGGCACCTTTTTGTTACCTGAAATATTAGACTTCAGTATTAGCTTTTTAATCAGAGATATTAGCATTTAGCATGGCATCCTTTTGAAATTGAGGAAACCATGTTTCCTTTTAGCCCAAACCATTTTTTTCTTTCACACGAAAGAACTAATCTCTTCAGAAATTGAACAACAAGCAGCGTATTCTGGATGTCCTTGAATACAGAATTAAGAAATATACAAACTTGACTGGAAAATAGGGGGTTGTAACCCACATATTTGCCATTTGGAGAATGTTATCCAGGATCAATGTTTTCTATTGTTTAATTCTCATATCTAATTAATGTCCCTTATTGTTTGACTTATTGCTTTTTGATGCATATTACCAAATGTATGTATCATTTGTTTCTCTATCCAGGGGTGTCTCACAGGCCGGTGGCATCATATGGAGGCCGTGCCCATCCCAGCTCCAGCAATGCAAAAAAAGTCACTATACGTCACAACACGTCACGTGATGTGCAAAGACTTCACCCCTACTTAATAATTGCTTTTTGCTTTGTAATCAGTACAATAGCGCTGTACTGTATCTAATATTAACCTAATATTAACAACATATCTAAAAGATAGTGGCTCCAGAAAAGGATTTAGAATTACATCAAGGACCCTCTGAAATTTAATATTCCACTCTCTGCTTAAGAATGTTCATTTGTGATTAGAAAGTCATTGGCCCACTCTACCCCAGTTCAATATTAAAGAGAATAATGAAATTAAGCCAATTACTTTTTTCTTTTTTCAGACTGGGCTTGCTCTTTGCTAGAACCTCAAAGGTTTCTTCTTGAACACTGTAATGGAACTTCTGAAATCATGAATGCTACTGGAAAAAAATGCTAGAAATGTTTTCCCAAACGATATAATATCTTCATGTACGGTATTCTAATTTGCCATTAAAAAGCATTTCAACACAGGTCTGGAGAATGCTGTTTACACTGTCATTTCAATTTATCTCCGTTTTCTCAAACGTTCATTTTAAAGGAGCAAAGTAGAACTGTCGAGTAGCCAGTCAGAGTTTATCACCAAAAATACTTTGCTTACTGTAGGATTTTTATAGTATATTCTCAAGAAGTCCTGGGAAATTTGATACTGTAATTAGAAAAATACAATTCTCTTTTCTTAGTACTGTTACCTATCAGGAACCAAGGGTGTTTGCTGATAACAAGATTAAAATTGTTGATCAAGTTGACAAGGCAGAAAACAGCCCTGACTGATATCCACTTGGAAGCTGCTTGATTTGTCATGGGACCAGGTCCATAACAAGATTGGAAGTATTACTTTTCCTTTTCTTCCATAGACTTTTGTGGAAAATCTATAAATTGTATTTTTAATAGAACTGGCTAAATTTATAAGCGCAATGCATCTCGTTAAAGAGCTGAATCCTGACAAATTTCAGATAAATAATTACAGTAATATTGCTTAGCTCTCTAATGTTTTTTTTTTTTTGTTTTGTTTTTTTATAAAAGGAAAGGGCCAAAACCATGTTTGTCTGCAAAAACGAGATGCCAGTTAAAAGCATATGTTGCCTTTTCTGTGAAGATACATCCTGACCAATTTCGGGCAGAAATTCAGGGGTTTTTTGGGCTAGTCGTAGGGTAATAAAAACAATTCCATAAACGTACCTTTGATGTGATGTGCGCTTCAAGGTGCTTACCATCATCTTTAAGGCGCTCCATGGCAGCGGACCAGGATATCTTCGAGACCGCCTTCTGCCACAGATTACCTCCCATCGGCCTGTACGCTCCCACAGGGTGGGTCTCCTCAGGGTGCCGTCGGCCAGACAGTGCCGGCTGGCGACCCCAAGGGGGAGGGCCTTCTCTGTGGGAGCTCCCA
>NW_015386231.1:651616-664623 GCF_001527695.2 Protobothrops mucrosquamatus
TAATAATAATAATAATAATAATAATAATAATAATAATAATAATAATAATAATAATAATAATAAGCAGTTTCTATCAAACAAATAAGCAATCTTGCACACTGGTAGTAAGATTAGCTTTCCCATAGCCATTTTCTGGTTGGGTAAGTTCCTGAATTCAGTAAGGAACATTGGTATCTGCTTTAACACTGGTCAGAAATGTATTTGCACAATTAAGACAACTACAGCAGGTTGCTCCCATTTTTGGAAATGGAATATGATGATCTGGGTGTCTATGTCTTAACTAAATCAAGAGGCCAGAGGGAAGAGAAATGAGATTACCTATGCAATCTAAAGTCTAATAAGACCTAATAATAATAAGTGTTATTGTTTTTGAGGATGGAATATGCTACAATTCAAAAGGCAAAAATGTAGAGAAAATACTGGGAAACAAAAACAATGGAAAAATTAATCGCAGATATAAGAATTAGGAAGCTATGCAACACAACATCTTCATCAAGCTCTTCAGTAATCCTCTTCAGATGGCAGAAATCGCATAAAGTACACCCAAGCCAATTTGAGTAAACCAGCCACTTCAATGTTCTTCCAAAGCTATGAATGGAGAACTCTTGGTGAGTTGACTTCTGAGATGTTAAGGTAGACCTATCAGTGCCATAATTTTCCTCATCTTGCTATTTCCCATTACATAGACAAAAGTAGCAGATATTTTTTTTCTCTTTTCTGTAGATTAACTTTCTGTGAATGCTAATGTGTCAAATTACAAAGTTTTGAGATGGCCCAGATATGTCATTTTGGAGAGAATCCCAAAGGAGTACCGATAGATCTTGGATTCCAGGATTTAGTGAAATATAATGCACATCCTTATGGATAATAAAAACATCCTAATAAAAAAAACCACAGCCAATGTTAATTTCTAACGTTAACACATGAATGTGTTGTAAGAGCTAAAAGATACAAGCTGGTTTTTGTATGTGTTTTTAACCACTGTCTATTAGACTTCATTGATTAGTTTAAACAACGTCTTATAGCCTTTGCTGTATGGTCTGTAACTTTTGTTTATTTGCAGTATTAAGATAGATAAGTGCAGAGATCAAATGACAGTCATAATTCTCTGGGTTTAAATGTGAAACTTACCCAGCCATATAAAAAGAAGAGGGTGGCTCCTGATTTTTATACTGAAACAAGTGTGTAGCACCACTGTAAGGACCCACCCCACTTTGCATCTTAAGAAGACAGAACTCTTGGAATATTTCTTCCAACAGGCATCTTTATTAAGAGAAAGCTGGTTGCAGGCATTCTAGACAGGACTTGGGGTCCAAGCTCTCCCATTCAAGGTTTTAAGGGATCCCCCAGTAGCCCCACCCCATCACCCCCTTCTTCCAGCGACAGTTCCAGGCATTACATTCCCACCCCCTTTTCCTCACTGCCGGGAGGAGAGACTNGGTAATGGCCCCAATTGTTATTGTTAGTCCTTTTGGTGATATCCACATCCAGTCCCTTTGAAGTATACTGAAGGAAGTGAGGGCCATAAAGCCCCTTTGTTCACCCCCTTCCCTTCATCGTATGACAGAATCCAGAGAAGGCAGAAATGGGGTTTTCCATAGTTGATAACTAGAGATGAAATATAATTGGATTCTGACAATCACACTCATTTGTATGGCTTATGATTTGTCTGCCTGATATTTGTTGCTCAGCTGTTCTCAGGTAACACAAGGGAACAACATGATTCTTTAAAGATATTGGCTTGGTAATTCTTCAGTATGAGTTCTTTGCATTAAAACCGGGTTGTTCATAGATGCCACCTGCTGGAAGATTACCAAAAGTTTGCTTTGCCTCCAGCATGCCAAACCTTGTTGTCTAGCTAGCTTGCTATTGTGAAACAAACAGAAGAAAGATAGAGAGGAAAAGGTCTTCCAAGTGGAAACAAAGAGCAACACCAAGCAATACTGAGTACTATACTATGCATACCAGATGGTATTGTGGGTTAAATAATTTTTTTATGGGAACTTTTTCAACTATTATAGTGTTTTTCTCCATACAGGCAGAGCTGAGGAAGGACAGTTGTTGAATTTGGAGCACAACTAACAGTTGTGTTCATTTTTTCTTGAACACCGAAAACTTGTGGCTAAGAAAGCAGGTGTCCTTCCAGTTTTGGGTGACATAGACATTATAAATACCTACTTGAAACTAGCCTGTGTTTTCTCCACACTATTTTCTTTTAGTTTCTATTTTTAAGAATGCTAAGAGGAAATGTATGCAATGCTGCAAAATGTCTTTACTGGTTGGGTTTTGAACCATCTATCTGAAATTAGTCCAAGAAACGAAGAATAGTCACCACTAATCCTTCTGTCATATTTAACAATATAAATGGATTAGACTGGATCTGCAAAAATGATATTTTTTTTATAAATATACTGGTAATTTTTGTTCAGTGGTGAGTAAACATTTTCAAAGGACTTTGGCTATGGAAAAGGATATTACTAAGTAATACCACAGTTTCTATTTTTGTGTAGAAACTCTTTTAAGTCTAGGTCAGGGGTAGGCAACCTTGACTCTTTTATGACTCGTGGACTTCAACTCCCAGAATTCCTGAGCCAGCCATGCTGAGGGGAAAGGGAGAGGTTTCCAAGCTGAGCTATGCTGGCTGAGGAATTCTGGGAGTTGAAGTCCATGAGTCATAAAAGAAGCCAAGGTTGCCTACCCCTGGTCTAGGTTCAGCAACTGGAAAACTATTACTATAGTGCAAGATTAGATTCCTGGGTACCACCTTGACAAGAATGGCATACTTTTTTGAGATGAAGGATACATACAAATTTGAGAGGAAGGATCTAAGAAGAAGCATCTTAATCTCACTGAGAGGAAGACAAAGGAGGTCATTTGGAAGTTTTTAAAAAAGCGTGGTATTCTTTGTCCAGACCGTTTAACAAGATTGAAGCAGATATCTTTGTTGGGGTAGATCAGGGGGTCTTCAAACTTGGCCCTTTTATGACTTGTGGACTTCAACTCCCAGAATTCCTCAGCCAGCGTGTGCCTGGCTGAGGAATTCTGGGAGTTGGAAGTCCACAAGTCATAAAAGGGCCAAGTTTGAAGACCCCTGGGGTAGATTAATCAGAGGCAAAGTAGGATAGGCTTTTGGCCCATTTTTACAGAACTGGCTGAGATTTCTCTCTTTATATTTTTGATGTTTCAGAATGCTAGGATAAAAATATTTCTCTGGATTCTGCTGCTTGCTTTTGATTACCAAATGAGCAGCATGCCATGTGCTTGGCTGTGCAGCTCTGCACGGGCCACACCCGGGGGTGACTCTTCTCCAGGGGGGCTGCTGGTGAGGAGAGGGCTACGGGAGGAGGCGGGGCTGGGGTGACAGCGTGCATGCCCACAGAGAGGGCTCCGAGTGCCGCCTTTGGCCACTAGTGCCATAAGTTCGCCACCACTGATATAGAGGATCATCTAATGCAGATTAGAGTCCTACATGAAAAGAGAGATGTCACATACTCAAACTGGCTTTAGAAAAAAGCTGAGGAACAAGAGACATTATTGCCGACTATTGCTAGATAATTGAGAAAGCCAAATAATTCCCCAAAGAAGTCAATACATGCTTCATTGATTATGTCAACTATATTAAGCTGTGTGGTGGGTGCTTAGGGAAATAGGAATCCCAGAACATCTCATTGTCCTCATATAAAAAACTATACACATTATAGGTCAGGAAACCACAGTCCAGATAGAACATGGCAAAACAGATTAACTCCAAGTTGGTGCAGGAGTGAGACAAGCTGTATACTCTCCCTTATTTATTCAGCCGATATACTGAATACATATTGAGGGAAGCTGGACTGGAAGAAGATGAATGAAGTTTTAAAACTGGAGGAAGAAACACCAATAGCCTGTATTATGCTGATAATATTACTCTGATAAGTGAAAATGCAAATGATCTGGAAGGTCTAGTAATGAAAATCAAGGAGCACAGTGAAAAAAATAGGTCTAAGATTAAGAATAAACTAATCACAATAAGTGTATTAACCAGCCTTGAATTAACAGGGAACAGACTGTTGATTAATGTTGATTAATTAAGTGTTGATTAATTATCAACAGTAAAGGGACACTACACATCCTCTCCACGACCTGTTTTCCTTGTTACCTTCTGGGAGGAGGCTTCGTGGTATTCATAGCAGAACATCCAGATTCAGCCATAGTTTTATTCCATACAGCATTAACCTTGTGAACTCTCAAGCTTCCTCCTTCTGTTATATATTCAAGATGGACAGTATTTAATATTTATTTGTTATGTATATGTAGGGGTATGGGTCTAGACTCTATACATACTGTATGTTATACAGTATATAGTATGTTTAGGTGTGTGTCGTGTATGTGTTTCACTTTGAGAGCGGGCAACTAAATTTCATTTTTGATGTGTGCCGTTGTGCCCACAGTAAAAAAAATGACAATAAAGGTTATCTTATCTTATCTAAAGGAACCAACAGCCGAGAAATATGTCACCAACCACACTTGGTAAAATAGCAATGAAGGCCTTGGAAAAGATATTCAGACACCATGATGGTTTTATATCTACAAAGATCAGAACTGTGTGGGCAGTGATGTTCCCTGTAACATTGTATGGAAGTGAAGGCTGGACTTAGAAGAGGCAAGACAGAAAGAGTATTGACATTTGAACTTTGGTGTTGGAGAAGACTCAAGTATACCCTGGACAGCCAAGAGAACAAATCAATGGATCATTGAACTAATCGACCCAGAATTTTCACCTGAGACACAAATGACCAGTGAGGGACAAATGACATGGATTTTGTAATTTGTTAACTAACAACAGTTATTTTGTATTTTAATTTGATGCATTTTCTCTCTTTTAAAACAATGTTGATTCATTACAGATTGGAATATAGGATAGTTGTATGGATTGATTAGATAGCTTTTAACATTCCTAAACTGAAAAGATAAATCTTCAAATTGATTATTTTCTCTGTTCAGGTACAATACAGACAGGAATTTAGGAATAGCTTTTAACATTCCTAAATTGAAGAGAAAAACAAGTTGAAGATTATCTGAAGATAAGAAAAAGTTTGTTAGTACAAAGTGAGGTCTGGTTTATTCTTTAGTGAATTCTAAACAACCACCTCCTTCACAATTTATGCCTCTTCTGACGTCAGACCTCATTTTAATGTGTGATATTATGGGATGCAAATTCGTAACATGCTTGACCACATGTAACTGATTTCCTATGCAAAGGGGAGGTTACTATTATCTTGTCCAATCAACTTTCCTCTTTGATGTTTCTTTGTTATGCTAATTATAAAAGGTGTTGTAAGCTAAAAATCAGGATTCCTTCTTTGAATGAGAGAAATCCCTTTTGTCTGAATATTCTGATAAATTGTAATAAAATGATCTTCCTGTCTCTGTTTGTCTCATTGGAAAATATGCATGCCGAGGCACAAGCCTAAAAAAGCCATATTTGGCCATCACCAGGCTCAAATTATTATATTTTGGACAATTATGCAAAGAATATCTCCCTTAGGAAATCTATAGCCCAGGAAAAGGTGGAAAGATCGAGATGACCAGCCACAAGAAAGATGGATTGACTTATTAATAGGTGCATCAATGGAAGACATGAAGGACCAAGTTGGGGACAGAATATCCTGAAGAAAAAGTTATGTAATGGTTAAGATTTGACACTGGGTTGATGACACATAATCAATTATCACATATCTCTGTGTATCAAAAGGCACAGAAATTTGCAGAACCTTTGGAAACGATACTGTAGTTCAGGGGTGGGGAAGGAAACTATGGCCCCTTTATGACCTGTGGACTTCAACTCCCATGGGTGGCCTCAAGCATTCTGGGAGCTGAGGTCCATAGGTCATAAAGGGACCATAGTTCCCCACCCGTGCCGTAGATGATTAGCATGGATAGTCCCATAGGAAGTGGCCTTTGATTATTCCAAATTGAAGCCATTTTACATAAAAGCAGCAGAATAGAGATGGAAAGTAGGGCACCAAGTGATCGCTCCTCTCTTCTTCACTAGGAAGGAAATAATTTGGTGTGTGGGGATGAAGTATGCCACAGTGTTGAGGCAAAATAATTGCAATAAAGTGCTGGGAAAATGGGAAATCATCTGATTAGGATTGTTTTACTCCTCTTTGTATAGTGCTGAATGGGAGCCAAGAGATCTAGGTTCCCAGGTTACCCACAAGCATGAATTTCACTTGCTGTCTTTGGCCACTCTCTCAGCCTAACCCACCTCATAGCAACTTTATTATTATTGTTGTTGTTGTTGTTGTTGCTTTAGACAAAAGTTTTATGTATGCCACTTTGAGCTTTTGAACAAAAGATGGGATAAAAATCAGATAACTAGGTCCCTATTCTTTTAAAAGTTGGGCCTTAACCACATTTCTAACAGATAAAGGAGAGAAAAGCATTGGTCTGCCTTACCAGATTGTTATGTTATTGAAGTGACTTCTTGTAACCTTCTTTGGGCTTGGGAAAACCCTAGATAAGAACTGGAAATGCTGGGAAATATTTTCTTAATGGATAGTGCAGTAATTCCAGGCTTTGGTGCTATGCTTCAGGGGATCAGTCATTTGATGTTGTAGCTCTTCCAGGCCTCCAGGGGGCAGGAAGGGGTAAGAAAATGAATGATTCTAGCCGGTGGAAACTGAACTTCCATTATTCACATCAAAGCAGCTTTTCTAGAACACAAGGGAGAGAGGGAGATATATGTATGTGTTTGTGTGTATGTTATAATAAATCAGTCAGGGTGTATTGGTTGGACCGAGGTCTTGGCCTTTCAGCCCCTAGGACTATAAGAGCGGCAACCTTGTGTCTAAGCTGCTGCAGAGTAGCATACTGATCTGCCCCTTGCTAACCATCCATCAATAAAGCTTGCATTTTTTCCACCCTGCCAGTGAGTTCCCTGGAGTAGCTGGAGTGGCTATGGGAAGCCTAAATTTAAAGTGCAGACACCAAACCTTATGAGATGACAACTGTAAAGAGTTTTCTTGTAGTTCAACACCCAGGGCTTGTCAGCCCAAGGGAAAATGGGAAGGAGGAGAGAGATTTAAGAAGCACGATCCATTTCATTTCTATTATCATTCCTGTGCTTTTTAAAACAAAGCCTTTTTTGACTTCAGGAAGACATCTATCTTCCTTTAGAGCAGGGGTAGTCAACCTTGGCTCTTTTATGACTCGTGGACTTCAATTCCCAGAATTCCTGAGCCAGCTTAGCTGGCTCAGGAATTCTGGGAGTTGAAGTCCACGAGTCATAAAAGAGCCAAGGTTGACTACCCCTGCTTTAGAGTGTTGGTGGCACAGTTGGTTAGAATGCAGTATTGCAGGCAAACTCTGCCCACAGCCAGGAGTTCGATCCTGACGGGACTCAAAGTTGACTCAGCCTTCCATCCTTCCGAGATCGGTAAAATGAAGACCCAGATTGTTGGGGGCAATAGGCTGACTCTGTAAACCACTTAGAGAAGGCTGTAAAGCACTGTGAAGAAGTATATTAAGGTGACCAACTGTCCTCCTTTAGGGAGGACAGTCCTCCTTTTGTAAGTTCTGTCCTCCCTCGAAAAATGTCCTCCTTCATGTCCTCCTTTTTGATATTTGAAGACTAATCTGCAGGGCTTTTTTTTCCCCTCATAGAACGCTCAGAACGGCATTCTGGCACCTTTTTTTGATGGTTTTTTTTTTTCAACTTTTGCATGAGCTGTGCTACTCCCACTATTGGCTTTCGAAAGCCAATAGGAATTGCTGCTGAGCGCGCCAAAACACCCGGCTGGCAAACTTTGCACATGCAAGTTGTCTGTATTATTGTTGCAATGAATAAAATGTTTCTTTTATTTACGATATTTTTTTCTTCAATTTATTTGTGTCCTCCTTTTCATTGTAAAAAAGTTGGTCACCTTAAGTATATAAGTCTAAGTGCTATTACTATTTAGTTTAAGGTGGTCATCTATTGATTCTCCACGAAAGGAGATGCTGGTTCGCTTAATATTTGCTGCAGATGGATAACTTCACAATATAGGCATAAATGTCCTTTCCTCAAGCAGGCTGGCATTGCTCTGTCCTACTGTCTATATTCAGAATGGAATGATATTAAAAGGCTGTGTGAGAGAGTTGCTGTATTTGGAACCTTGCTGTTGAGAAAAGGCACCAAGGTACTAGAAGACAGACTTTGGTGTACATGCAGTTTCTCATTGTTGAAGTAAGATTTCTTGGTCAGAAGCATCAATTTTTGTAGTCTTGCGGGAGGCAGGGCATCCTAATGCCCTGGATTAGCCCTGCTTCTACATACTTTTGCTGGAAACCAGTTCCAAGCATTCTGTTTGACTTTGGGGGAGCAGGTTGAATGAAAAAAAAAATTGTGAACACACGACAAGCATACAGCTGTGTGGGTCCTCTGAGTGTAACTGAGGCATTTTTTGCAAAATAGCTCCTGTAGATTCTATTTACAAGATAAGTCACTGTCCAAAAAGGGATAAGCAAGTGTCACTGGGCATGAGGAAGAGGCCACTTTGAATGGCTGTGGAGATTCTCAGTCATCCAGGTCATGGCTGAAAGAGTGCTAACGACCAGATGACTGCAAAGAATAGAAATCCTTCCATTCTCCACCATTGAGTCAGAACCGAAGAAGCTTCTTGGAAGAGAAGAGAAACGTTTTCAAGGAAAAACAATAAAGTCCAGTTGCCTTTTGAAAAAAGCACCTCTGGGATGCCAGTTTGAAAGCAGTTCAGATGATGATCTTTGGGCCTCACACAAGCCTAATTCTATGCCATACATCAAAGCAGCCTGCCCCCTTTTTCAGCCTTCTGTGGAAGGCTAGGAAAAGAGGGTCAGTTTGGTCTGTTGGTTAAGACACCAGGTTAGAAAGCTGGAGAGTGTGAGTTCAAGTCCTACCTTAGCCATGAAAGCCGGCTGGGTGACTTTGGACCAGTCACTCTCAACCCAACCCATCTCACAGGGTTGTTGTTGTTGTGGGGAAAACAGGAGGAGGAAGGTGTGTCGGATATGTTTGATGCCCTGAGATATTCGTAAAAATAATAAAGGCAGGATACAAATAAATAAAATAAATAAACAAGGGTGGGGGTTTTTTTGTTTTGTTTTATAGGCTTCCAAGAAAAAAGAGGGAGGGCTGCTTAAAGACAACAGAGCAATGTTGTGCTTGCATTAAACCTGAAACACTTCTGAATCATTGTCACATCATGCACAAGGCCTAATGTTCATGCAACACTATTGGTAATGCTTAGAACAAAGTACACTGTAAGTCATATCCATGGTGTGAAACATGTCAGAGATAAATTGGAGGCATTGTGAGCAATCCATAGATATGGGTGGAGATGCTATATTTCCCATACCCTCCCTTTCATGAATTCTGCATTTTTAAAATCAACTGCTATTTTTGTTTTAGGAAAGCTAAAGAATAAAAGTAGCATTTGCTTAACAATTTGGGCACTTAGCAACTGGCTCACATCCATGGCCCTTTGCAATGTCCTGCCATCACAAAACCATAATTTTCAGAGGTTTTTGACAGTTTCCGGCTTTTATTTCCCATTTCTGGCAAAAAAAAGTGCCCCCCTTTCATTGGAAAAAATAGACTTGCTTAATGACTGCAGTATTTGCTTAACGATCATTGCAAAAAAGATAGTAAAATCCCACTTGTGGGAACATGGTGATCTGCTTAATGACTGCCATGACCATAATTCTGTAATAAATTACAGTCATAAGTCAAAGACTTCTTGTATGCCTGTATGAGTTGGGGACTGGCTTTATATAGCGCTTCTGCATTTTGCCTAGTTGATCTATAAATCCACCAGGACAGCAGAGGAAGCATGGGGATGGTGCCACACTTCCTATCTCTTCTCTAACGTCCATTTTATTGCATTTTCTTGACTAGCCTTTGTAAAAACCCACCCAAAGACCCAGATTAAAAGATTCAGGTGACCCTGAGGGCACAGATAAACCTCTAAGGGGCCTCCACGACTTTCAGAAAGAGTGCTAAAGACCAGATGATTGCAAGAAATACAAATCCTTCCATTCTCCACCATTTGCTCAGAATTGAAGAGGCTTCTTGGATGAGAAGCGAAACGTCTTCAAGGAAAAAAACCAAGTCCAGTTGCCTTTCGAAAAAGCACCTTTGGGATTAAAAGATAAATCTGTCCTTGTAATTTGGGGGTTCTAGCAAGACCTTTTCAGGCTCTGCCTTTCTCCCAGCTGTGAAGGGAGGCTGATTGTACTACCTCAGCAGTATCTAACAGTCCTGAAGAAAATATGGCAATTACTAATACAATACAGCTGCACTAAGGAGCCAGCCTCCTCCCTGCCATCTATTAGCAAAGCCGAATAAGAAAAAAAAAATGTTGCTGGTAAAATGAATAAAGCAAAAATGATTGTCTGAATCCTCCTTAACACTTTACAATGCCTTGGTAAGGCCACACTTGGGATACTGCATCCAGTTTTGGTCACCAGAATGTAAAAAAGATGCTGAAACTCTAGAAAGAGTACAGAGAAGAGCAACAAAGATGATTAGGGGACTGGAGGCTAAAGCATATAAGGAACGGTTGCTGGAATTGGGTATGTCTAGTTTAATGAAGAAAAGGACGAGGGGGGACATGATAGCAGTGTTCCAATATCTCAGGGGCTGCCACAAAGAAGAGGGAGTCAAGCTATTCTCCAAGGTGCCTGAAGGCAGGACAAGAAGCAACGGGTGGAAACTAATCAAGGAGAGAAGCAACCTAGAACTAAGGAGAAACTTCCTGACAGTGAGAACAATTAACCAGTGGAACAACCTGCCTCCAGAAGTGGTGAATGCGCCAACACTGGAAGTTTTTAAGAAGAGACTGGACAGCTATTTGTCTGAAATGGTGTAGGGTTCCTGCCTGAGCAGGGGGTTGGACTAGATGACCTCCGAGGTCCCTTCCAACTTTATCATTATTATTATTATTACAAGACAGTAATGCAGATAGCACTACAACAGGCACCAGAAAGAGAATCAGTGAGAATCAATGACAGTGAGAACAATTAATCAGTGGAATAGCTTGTTTTCAGAAGTTGTGGGTGCACCATCATTGCAGGTTTTAAAGAAGAGACTGGACAGTCATTTGTCTGACATGGTATAGGGCAGGGGTCTTCAAACTTGGCCCTTTTATGACTTGTGGACTTCAATTCCCAGAATTCCTCAGCCAGCGTGTGCCTGGCTGAGGAATTCTGGGAGTTGAAGTCCACAAGTCATAAAAGGGCCAGGTTTGAAGACCCCTGGAACAGGGTCTCCTGCCTGAGCAGGAGGTTGGACTAGAAGACATCCAAAGTCCCTTCCAACTCTGTTATTCTGTTTTTATTGTTGCTGTTCTTTTTGCAGGAAATGGGGCAACATTGGTGGTGTCAGCACAGCAGGGTTTGAGGGCAGAAGCTCGGGGGACCTACTCACCAATATGAGCAGTAAGGCTGGCTTAGTATATTTGAATTGCAAAGTAATTTGTAATCTAAGTTCATATGCAACCTTGTCAAATCCGGAGTATAAAATTTTACTCAGAATAAGGTGTGTGTATGTGGTTCATTGGCAAGACTGGCTTAACAGGTATTTGTTCTTGATCTTATCTGTCTAGACTCTAAAGAGAATTATTCTCTAGTAGCCCTGTTTCATATCAATAGGTGCCATGGTCAATTCAAAGGTCTTCTGGCTTGGAATGTGTTTATGATTACCAGGTAGCACCCCTGGATATCTGTTTGGCAACATTAAATTTCCCTGTAAGACTGAACAATTAAAATCCCTGATATCTCCTTTCTTACCTGCTGTAACAATAGCCCAGTCAACCCATTGCTTTCTTATCTTCTCCTTCCGCCCAGAAAATTAATGACACAGCTCTGTCTTGTCACCTACTGCAAAGGTAGATTTAAAGGGATAACAAACGTCTCCAAACTGCAATTGGGGAAACCCCCCTGGAAGTATTTGATAAAAAGTCACTTGACCTGATAAAAAAAAAGTTCTCTTCATATACTATTTACAAGGACAATTCTTAGGTTTTGCGGATCTTGGACAAGCCGCAGCTCACCTCCTGCCATCTGCTTAAAAGGCCTAATTTTTTCATCAATGACACGGATCTCCCAGGCGTTGGAAGAGCAGCAGAGGACGTGGGATGGAATTGGCATTTTCTAAAGCTAAGCTCTGGGCTTTTCACACCTTCCTGGGCAGCTGTCCAGCCATACCAGTTGTTTGTTGCTGGCTCACACTCTGGCTCTAGGGATAAACTCTGAACTGAAAGCCGGCTTCAGGAAAAGGTGTCCCTTGACATTTACACTGAAGCAAACTGTCAAAACGATACCTCCCTAAGTTAGCTAATTTTAATGACAAAGAGCAAGGAAGACTGAAAGCAGGAGAATATTTACACCTAGCTTCCCCGTCCTTAGTTGACAGCAGTTCATTATCATGCTTTGTCAAGGCCTGGTTCTGTAAAATGATATGACTATATAAGCTACCCAGGCTTACTTTGGACAGTGAAATAGCCAGCATATAAACTAAAGAATAAATACATCGTCACCATGATGTAAAAAAGATGCTGAGACTCTAGAAAGAGTACAGAGAAGAGCAACAAAGATGATTAGGGGACTGGAGGCTAAAACAAATAAGGAACGGTTGCTGGAATTGGATATGTCTAGATTAATGAAGAGAAGGACGGGGAGGGGGGGGGACATGATAGCAGTGTTCCAAAATCTCAGGGGCTGCCACAAAGAAGAGGGAGTCAAGCTATTCTCCAAGACGCCTGAAGGCAGGACAAGAAGCAACGGATGGAAACTAATCAAGGAGAGAAGCAACCTAGAACTAAGGAGAAACTTCCTGACAGTTAGAACAATTGAACAGTGGAACAACCTGCCTCCAGAAGCGGTGAATGCTCCAACACTGGAAGTTTTTAAGAAGAGACTGGACAGCCATTTGTCTGAAATGGTATAGGGTTTCCTGCCTGAGCAGGGGGTTGGACTAGATGACCTCCAAGGTCCCTTCCAACTTT
>NW_015386231.1:664688-671132 GCF_001527695.2 Protobothrops mucrosquamatus
TAAGAAGAGACTGGACAGCCATTTGTCTGAAATGGTATAGGGTTTCCTGCCTGAGCAGGGGGTTGGACTAGATGACCTCCAAGGTCCCTTCCAACTTTTATTATTATTATTATTATTATTATTATTATTATTATTATTATTATTATTATTATTATTATTATTATTATTATTATTATTATTATTATTATTATTATTATTAAATGTTTATGACAGATAATTTTTTACCTGACACACAGATAGATCAAGCGGGGATGGTACAATGCAAAAAGCTACGGCTGTTAATATTTTCAAGGGCCCTAAAGCAGGAACAGGCCATCAGAGCTCATGCCTAATTTCTAACATGTCCTCCAAAGGACAAGCTCACACATCTGGCAAAACTGCTCTGTGGCTCAGTTCTTGATAAATTTAACAAATAAATGAATACATTTTCATGTAGCCATCCTTGGCATATAAGCACAGTCATTCCTACAACAGGCACAGTCATTGTGGATACAGAGTTGACTTGTATTTCCTGTAGGCAACTAGTAGAAGAGCACAAGGAATACAGCCAGTGGTCTATTCTCGCCCCTATCTCCATTACGCCAAGAATAATAAAAATAGAAAGCAATCCTGCCCACTCTTGATTTGAACTCTACTTGTGGTTGGCTTGCAATCCTTTGGGCATGAAATTTTCCACACAAAAAAAAATGGTTCTGTCTACACTTGATAATTCACCTTTTACCTTTGGATTGGTCAGATGAGCTTTCCTTAGAACACTGTACTTTCTTTATTCGTGTCGGGAGCACAATCAGATTATAGACATATAACATTCAACACTGAGCAAGTAAAAAACAGGTATCAAATAGGTCATATAAATATACGACGCCATACGAGGACAAATTATGCGTTGCTTGGAGGTGGGAGATACTTCGAATGCAATATATCGGACCCCCTGCATGGATTGCCTCTGTGACTATGTAGGACAGACAGGGAAGAAGCTAACCACCAGATTGCAAGAACATAAGAGAGCGGTTAGACGACGAGACCTGAATTCATTGATAGCCTCACATTTGCAGTAAAAAGGGACATACTATCATAGTTCCGACTAATGAGACACTTCAAAGAACTTCCAGGCATTGTTTATCCTAGAAAGCCTTTATTACACTGTAACAGAGTATTGGCACGACATGGAGGGATGCCAAGTTCTGAATTTCCCTTCCTTTGCACATAACATTCCAGGCTATTCCCCCTCCCCTTTTTGCAGTCATCATTCACATTTTCCAATCAACCTGGAGGGCAAAGATTCACTTCCGTTCCCTTCCTGCGGGCAGTCCTTATCTTTCTCCCCCCCCACCATCTGAATTAACTCTAAAAATACCAGACAGTTCTGCATATCTTGTCAAAGCAATAATATCCAATATTAGCAGTGTTGACACATAACATTCAATTTTACAGCTACTAAGATTGTTGGACGAGCAGGCACAAAAACAGCCAGGGGAGTGATTGAAGCCTGGGAAATGGGCCCCTTGTCAGTCAATAGGAGTGTTGATTTACCACCAGTTTATCAAGTGCTTAGGAGGCAAGGGCTTGGTAGTACAGCAGCCAATGAATTAATAGCCAGCCATCAACACCCCAATCGACATCGGAAAAGCCACCCACAATAGCCACCATATAAATACCACACAGAGAGAATAGTCCAAAGTACATACCCTGCTAGAGAGAAGTTCTCTGAAGATGGGCTCCAGCAGGAATCTCAAAGCTTGGAAGACTAAACCTTTGGTCCCAGCAACTGACCCAGATTGGATCCTGNCTGCCTCCAGAAGCGGTGAATGCTCCAACACTGGAAGTTTTTAAGAAGAGACTGGACAGCCATTTGTCTGAAATGGTATAGGGTTTCCTGCCTGAGCAGGGGGTTGGACTAGATGACCTCCAAGGTCCCTTCCAACTTTATTATTATTATTATTATTATTATTATTATTATTATTATTATTATTATTATTATTATTAAATGTTTATGACAGATAATTTTTTACCTGACACACAGATAGATCAAGCGGGGATGGTACAATGCAAAAAGCTACGGCTCTTAATATTTGCAAGGACCCTAAAGCAGGAACAGGCCATCAGAGCTCATGCCTAATTTCTAACGTGTCCTCCAAAGGACAAGCTCACACATCTGGCAAAACTGCTCTGTGGCTCAGTTCTTGATAAATTTAACAAATAAATGAATACATTTTTCATGTAGCCATCCTTGGCATATAAGCACAGTCATTCCTACAACAGGCACAATCATTGTGGATACAGAGTTGACTTGTATTTCCTGTATGCAACTAGTAGAAGAGTGCAAGGAATACAGCCAGTGGTCTATTCTCGCCCCTATCTCCATTACGCCAAGAATAATAAAAATAGAAAGCAATCCTGCCCACTCTTGATTTGAACTCCACTTGTGGTTAGCTTGCAATCCTTTGGGCATGACATTTTCCACACAAAAAAATGGTTCTGTCTACACTTGATAATTCACCTTTTACCTTTGGATTGGTCAGATGAGCTTTCCTTAGAACACTGTACTTTCTTTATTCATGTCGGGAGCACAATCAGATTATAGACATATAACATTCAACACTGAGCAAGTAAAACAGGTATCAAATAGGTCATATAAATATACGACGCCATACGAGGACAAATTATGCATTGCTTGGAGGTGGGAGATACTTCGAATGCAATCTATCGGATCCCCTGCATGGATTGCCCCTGTGACTATGTAGGACAGACAGGGAAGAAGCTAACCACCAGATTGCAAGAACATAAGAGAGCGGTTAGATGACGAGACCTGAATTCATTGGTAGCCTCACATTTGCAGTAAACAGGGACATACTATCATAGTTCCGACTAATGAGACACTTCAAAGAACTTCCAGGCATTGTTTATCCTAGAAAGCCTTTATTACACTGTAACAGAGTATTGGCACAACATGGAGGGATGCCAAGTTCTGAATTTCCCTTCCTTTGCACATAACATTCCAGGCTATTCCCCCTCCCCTTTTTGCAGTCATCATTCACATTTTCCAATCAACCTGGAGGGCAAAGATTCACTTCCGTTCCCTTCCCTGCGCAGTCCTTATCTTTCTCCTCCCCCCCCACCATCTGAATTAACTCTAAAAATACCAGACAGTTCTGCATATTTTGTCAAAGCAACAATATCCAATGTTAGCAGTGTTGACACATAACATTCAATTTTACAGCTACTAAGATTGTTGGATGAGCAGGCACAAAAACAGCCAGGGGAGTGATTGAAGCCTGGGAAATGGGCCCCTTGTCAGTCAATAGGAGTGTTGATTTACCACCAGTTTATGAAGTGCTTAGGAGGCAAGGGCTTGGTAGTACAGCAGCCAATGACTTAATAGCCAGCCATCAACACCCCAATCGACATCGGAAAAGCCACCCACAATAGCCACCATATAAATACCACACAGAGAGAATAGTCCAAAGTACATACCCTGCTAGAGAGAAGTTCTCTGAAGATGGGCTCCAGCAGGAATCTCAAAGCTTGGAAGACTAAACCTTTGGTCCCAGCAACTGACCCAGATTGGATCCTGNTTATTGTCTTATTGTCTTCTTATTTGGCTCTGGTTTCTCCTTACTGCTTCCCGTGGGGGCAGACTATACCTCATGGGCAAGATATGTCCATGGGTGTGTCTGTCTCGTTGGGTGGTGAGGGTAGCTGTGTGCCTCCACATGGTTCTCTGTTTATCTAGATGTAGCTGCCAAAAATACTTTGCAGTAATTATAGCTTTTGGGAGCCAGAGTTCCAGCACCTGTGAATCCTGTCCTGCCTGCTCTGGAGTATGTAGCCTGGGATCCTAGAGGATGATTAGCGGCCTTGGCTGAGAAGACACTGGCTGTGCTATGCTTTTTTTTCTTTTCTTTTTAACATAGCTACGCCCTTGCCTAGTGTCAAAATCAGATAGGGATGGGGCGATTCAAAGCGCAGTGGCTTTGAAATGTGACGTTCTTCTCAGGAAGTGCAACCGACAGAGAGAGTGTGGGGGGAAGAAAAACCCCCGATCAGGTTCATGAGAGTGAAGTGAGCACTTTAAGGTTGCCCGGGACCTGCTTAACTTCCCTGGTGAAGAAAAGACAGGAGGTTGCACCATGGGCTGAGATCCTGAGTCACTTCTGCCAACAACAGATACACCATGAATTTGCAAAGGCAGCTGATCTCTGCAGCTATCCGGGCTGAGGCCAAAAGGTATGAGGGGATCAAAGTGCAGCTCAACAAACTTTTCCAGCTGGTGGAGCTGGTTGATGACCCTCGGCTGAAAAACAACTTCAAGCTGTCACTGAGCATCGTAAGAGGTAGGTGACTTGGACTTGCCGTAGGATGGAAGGTGGGAGGTGGAGGTGTCATCTGGCTGGTTAAAAACCTTTAATGGTTCTTAGGACTTTCTCTGAAGCTACCAAGAGGGCAGATTTGAACCGATTCACTCTACTAGATGCTATAGGGCCCCAGAAAAGGCCTCCTGCAGATCTAGGGGGAAGGAACCTGCAATATAAAAGATCACATGGGGTTTTAAAAAATGGAAATGATCCTGACACCTGTAGGTAACAGTTACGAAGCATTTTAAAGCCCCTGCTTTTACAACCTGAGAAGAAAAGACATTTCTTCGGGAGGTGTCAGTGCCATATCATATTAACATGTCATGTTAAAGGGAATTATGAAAAGCATTTTTGCCTTTATTGGAGTTTTCTTGTTTAGTGGGGAAGTATTGGGAGAAGACACCAAAGCCCCATAGAGGAAGTAGATCTCAAGGGCGGAAGGTAGGATGAGATAGGAAATTCCAGTCAATGGGAATCTGCCTGGCCCTGACGTTCCAGAGACAACATGGTGGCCAATTAACTTCTGGAATTGTTGAAGATCTATGACATTGTGGGGATATATGAATCTGTTTGTATGGATGGTCCCTCGGTCTTTATTTACAGCAGAAATAAATAGCAAACGATAGTGCTAAACTGTGTGCTATAAAAAAAGCTTTACTTGCTAACTACTGCTTATTTAGATTGTGTTAGAGGCACAGGTTTGCCTTACATTTGAGGTGGCAGCCTGAAGCTTCTGGTCAGCTTCATATTAATTGGGCTAGGCGATGAACTTTTAAGAATGAATGCTTTTCCTAGAGCTTGGTTTGTTTCCATCTTCTTTAAAAAAAAAAGGTATGGTTAAGCCCAAGTGTAAGTTTAAGGTGGTTGTTGTGGGGAAAATAGGAACAAAAGGAGTATTCGGTATCTTTATTATCTTGTGTTATTTATAAAAAATAGTAAGGGTGAGATATAAAAAAATATACATAAATTTAAGGGCTTAAAATTCTTTTGGAATAAACAGCAAAAGGATAATTATTTTGGAATGTTACAAACAGGCTAACCATCCAAATGGATTTGAAGTAAGATGTTGGAATTATTTGTAAGTATCTTTCCCCTAAAAATGATAGGATGAGACTTGAAGGCTGGACACTAGAGAGAACCAGAAGGAATTAAAGATTACAAATAAAGGAGAAGAGCACTTAAATTTGGCTTACAGCTCCATACACACAATGGAACAAAATATTTAAACATTGCACATGTTGAAAGATATTTTTAAACAATGGACCCAGAAGTTAACTTTAAGAGGATTAGGGTCTATAGATCAACTGTGTTTAAAAGATGGTATGGAACAGGTTTATCAGACAAGACTGAGATTGATTTGAAAATGGATCTAAAAATGACAAGCTACAAGAATAATATGGAAAAAGAGCTTACAATGGATATACAAAACAAACTGGCTGATGTTCTAATAATTTAAAGGCAGTGGTGGGATTCAGCCAGTTAGGCAGAACCGGTAGCTAATTTTTTGTTGCCCAGGCCCAGAATGGACTTCCGGAAGTGGCATCCACACAGAAAACTGGTTGTTCACATATTTCAATCCCACCACTGTTTAAAGGGATATATAAATAACAAACCAAAAGAGTGACTTGGATAACTTTCCTATATTGGATTTACAAAAGTGGCTTGTTAAAGCTTTAAAGATTTTTTTGAGAAGGAACAAAGAAAAATGAAATTAAGTTAAACTCTAGGAGATTATTTGAATGAACTAAAGATCAAGATTGTTAAAAGTAGAAGGAAGCAATGCAAACTTGGTTTATTTGATCAAGGTTAAATAGATAAGTGTTTTCTCTGGTAAGACTCAATGGACCTTTTGCTGATTAGGATTGAACGACAAGGCTTTATGGATTTTTTTATAGATAACAGATGGGATATGGGAAAAAGAGACCATTTGCTGTATTTTAAAAGGTGATACATTATTAACATTTTTAAAATTGTGATGAAGGGGGAAGTCACTTCTTCATACAGTATATTTCTTTTCTTTTTCTTCAGTATACTCTTATTTTTTCTTTCTTTTCTTTGTTTACCTTTTCCCCTGCACTTTTATTTTTTT
>NW_015386231.1:671668-788094 GCF_001527695.2 Protobothrops mucrosquamatus
ATATATATATATATATTACGGTTCTCACTCACTAGGGAGAGAGGGGTTTGTTATATTTTGTATCAATACAGATTGTTCTATTTCTTGCAACTTTTATCCAACTCAGTTCTCAAAAGCACTGAATACGTCTACCACTTAATATCAAACATCAAAAGTGACTGCAGAAAAGTAAACTTGTAAAATCACAGTAACATAGATGCATTATTCTGCTCTGTTCTATTCACTATTAATTTGTTGACATATTTACTAATATAACTCCATTCACTATTCTAATAGGGGAGAAGTCTATTTCTCCATGTCCTCAAATGCTTTCCCCAAGAGCCAATAATATAGGAGAAGACCAGATGCTAGGGGACAAATTTTTCCAGGGAAGAAACTCTCAGCAAGACCTCTGTTCCAAATGTCCCTGAAAGGGCACATTCAGTCCAGACAAGGTGGCCTCATAGGATCAAAGCCCTGAGCTATAAAGGGCTTTAAAACTGACATAGTAGCAATCACATTGGAACATTTAAGTCAGACATGTCAAACTCGCGACGTCACGTGACGTCGCGCAACGTATCGGAGCTTTTTCGCCATTGCCAGCAATGGGGTGGGCGTGGGCTCCAGTATGATGAAACTGGCCCGCGGGCCGGCAGTTTGACACCCCTGATTTAGGTGCATAACTAATTAGACTGCTGCATGCTGAACTGATTTCCTAAGGGACCTAGCCTCAAGGGCAGCTCCATGTAGAATGATTTGCAGTAGCCCAGCTTCTCCCCATCTTTATCCTTATAACCTCCAATAACTAGGCCAAACCTTCCACTGTATTGCCAGCTTAGCCTAAAGCGGAAAACAGTGCCCCCAACTCCTAATCCTTATGGGCAGTCCAAATGGGCAATCCAGAAAGGTAGCATGAATGATGGTATTGTATACCACTGGGAGGTCTAAAAAGATTGGGAGTGATGCTGTCTCTCTATCTGTGTCTGATGTCTAGATCAGGGCTTTTCAACTAGTGGTACGGGTACCACCTGTGGTACATTGGCACCTGGCAGGTGGTACGCGACCATCCTAGAAAAGTGGTAGCGGGGGAGGGGAATGAGCTGAACTGGTGGCAGCACCGCACAAGCCTGAGCGAGAGATGGCTGGAGCTGCACGGCTGTCAGGGCTCAGCGGAAGCGCCAGGATCAGTGCCAGGCTCCAGCTGGAGCTCGGCGCTTATCCTGGTGCTTCTGCTGAGCCTGAAGAAGCACCAATCAGCTGGAAAGCAGCACTGATCCTGGTGCTTCCGCTGAGCCCAGAAGAAGCGCTGATCAGCTGGAATGTTGCAGCATCTCCAGGATCTTGTGATTTACATTCAGATGCTTGGCAACTGATTCATATTTATGACAGTCACAGTATCCCAGGGTCATGTGAAGTGACCAAAACCTGCTGCAACCACCCAGCAGACGGGGGGAATAAAAACCAAACACTCCCCCCACCCCACCCCACTGCCAATCCTCAACAGAAATGCTCACAACAATGAAAACCTCGGACAGGAAGAAGAGCGCCGCCAGGTGGGCAGGCAGGTGTCTTGTTCGGCTGTCTTTTTTGTGGGGGTCATCAAGTTTTTGATACCTTGCTAGGCGACTGGTGGTACTCGGATATTACCATATCCTAAAAGTGGTACAATAGGTGAAAAGGTTGAAAAGCCCTGGTCTAGATCACCTACCAGCACAAAACACAATCTGTGCAATCATGGCCAGCCCTGAAATGTAATTGAAAAGGGTCTAGGTAATACTTTTTCCTCTAAGGAACCCGGGATTGCAGCTCTGTCATGTTCTCTAAACCCTTCTCCAGAAAGGGTATTTTAGAAACTAGGCAATAATTGTCCAATGTGGTTGGTTCTAGGGAAGGCCTGTAGAAGACAGGAGAAACCACTACTTCTCTTATGGTGGCCAGCATCTCTACCTCTCTCCCAATAAAGTGCTGCTGCTAATCTCTCTTGAGCCAGCTAGATAAGCTCTCACTCACTTCCTGATGGAGTCAAGGAGGACATGGGACCAGTTTATACGTGGTAGAACTCATATTGCTGACCCAAACCACAGCCACTTCCTCAGAATCAACAAGATTAAGTGAAACCACGTAGATGACTATCAAAGTCCCTTGCAGTGCACAGCCTGCAATTCATTCTACTGCTAAGCTATACTTTCAGCTCCTGATAAATACATTATAAAATAATAGAGAAGGGTTTTAAAGTGTATTAGCCACATTAAAAGCTTTTGCACAAATGAAAAAACAACTGTTAAGAGAATAAACGAATACAACATTTGAAGTCAAGTTACAGTATATCTCGTTATTTCTGTTTCTCTAATAGCCGAGGGCGAGACTCACAAAATAATCTGTGACATGAGAAATTCAGTCATATACATTTACAAATTTCTGAAGTAATATCTGTACTATCAAAAGAAGAAGAAGAAGCACGGGCCAGATTTAGACTCCATACGTATCTTACTTACTTCCTCTACCAATTCTCAGCACTCCTTCGCTTCCGTAACACTTCTGAAGTAACTAACAGTGATCTCATTCATCTTCACTTCCTCCTGTTCAAAACTAGGTATTTGTGGCTTTGTTCCAGTTTATAGTTTTCTTAGAAGCAACAAGAAATACACTCTAAGTTGAAATTACAGAGCATCTCCTTGAGGGTTTTAGCTTTGCTTATGGTGATGATTTATGTTGACATCAGACAACACAGCCAAAAGAAAGCTACAAATAGTTACAGCACTGTGCTCAAAAGAAAAAGTTAAGCAGTGTTTCTCAACCTTAACAACTTTAAGATGCCTGGACTTCAACTCCCAGAATTTTCCAGCCAGATTTGCCAGCTGGGGAATTCTGGAGTTGAAGTCACCCATCTTAAAGTTGCCAACATTGAGATACATTTCTCTAGAATTGGTGAGTGAAAGAGGTAGCAATGTGAAAATGTCCCTAGTTTGTTTTGTCATCCAGGCAGCCCCAGTACTTTTTAAGGCCATTAAAATCTTTTAATGGCCTTAAGATAGTAGCACATAATCTCCAGACTGCCTCGTATAGATCCCCGATATAACTCCGCTATACATACTTCAGCAAAATGTATCTTAAGCGTTTTTATTCAACATGGCTTATACTAATAACAATCCTACTAAAAAAAGGTAAATGTTTAATGAACAGAATACAAGTGGTTCTCGACTTATGACAACTGAGCCCAATATTTTCATTGCTTAGTGTAGGGGTGTCAAGCTGCCGGCCCGCAGGCTGGTTTCATCATACCGAAGCCGCGTCCACCCTATTGCCAGCAATGCAAAAAGAGTCGCGATATGTCACGACACATCACGTGATGTGGCTTAGTGAGACGGTTGTTAAATGAGTTTTGCCCCATTTTACCACCTTTCATGCCGCAGTTGTTAAAATAAATCACTACAGTTGTCAAGTTAGTAATGTGGTTGTTAAGTGAATCTGGCTTCCCCATTGACTTTGCTTGTCAGAAGTTTGCAAAATGTGATCACATGACCTCCAGATCCCACAAGCATCATTAATATGAGCCGAGCGTCCGAATTTTGATCACGTGACCATGGGGATGCTGCAATGGTCATAATTGTGAAAAACAGTCATAAGTCACTTTTTTTTCATGCTGTTGTAACTTTGAATGGTCACTAAACACGTGCTTGAAATTCGAGGATTATCTGTAGCGCCTCTGCCACGTGTACTAAGTGCACAATTGACTTATCATATCAGGGCAACCACTAGAGAGCAGCAAAGCAGCAAAGAGTTTTCTCTATCTTTTCCCTGCCACCTAATGGTCACCTGCATCTTTGCAGACTGTTAGCCACATACCGCAGTTGTCCACCCCAAAAGTAAGAGAGATGCCCATCCTCTATTTATAATTTACATTACAATCAGAAATAACAATCACTAGAAGGTGAAAATAAAGAGGATTTAATTTACATTTTCATGTAAACTAAATCAATATTCATTTATTAGATTTATATCTAATCTTTCTTCCAAATGTATCTTGCACTACTGAACTTCCTTTGAGGATTTTTTTTCCCCCTAAGCAATCCTCAGGCTGGACTGAGCAATTGTGTCTGCCCTCAAATCATCTGCTGAACTTCCACCACTGAGAGTGGACCCAAGTGTCCCCTTACCCTGGTGGCTGTCTCACGGGGTTGCCAGGATGAAGAATTTGGACTTGGTGATACGCCGAGCTCTACCCTACAGGCATGGGAGCCCTGTTCTCTTTTGCATGTGGTTATTATTCTTCGGTTGTACATAAAAGAATGTAGGAAGCTGTCTTCCGCAGCCACGCGAGGTTAGGCTGCCTTTGCAACAAAACGTCTTCTCTCTTCAGCAGTGCTACAGAGAGAGCACACTATTCCCTTGGCTGCAGCAGTGAGCTCTAAGAAGTGTCAGAGATGGGGAAATAAGGTTTCATCCTATTTCTTTTCCCACCCACCCTCCAAAGTCTGTGAAGCGCAAGAACAAAGTGCAGACTTTATCTGCGTACAGCAGCCCTTGCTTAGTGCCATTTTCACATCCCATGTGGGAGACTTTGAGAAATCTGCTGATCTCCAGATATTTAAAATGTTATCTGAAAGAGGCACCCCCTCCTAAAGCAATATTGGGGAGCCTCCTTCCATAAGGGTTCACTGTGGAGAAAAATGGCCCAGAAAGTAAATAGCTCCCTCCTAATATCAGTGGCAAGACGCTCATTTGCATCCCAGGCAAACAGGCCATAAACATCAAATAAGTTCCAGTTCTGGAATATGAGGTCATAGATGGGAGTATGTAATAGACAAAAGGAAGAATTTCCTCATTCAGGGTATGGTTAAACAATAGGATTCCTTTTGGAAGGTGTAGTAACAACCAACCCAAGATACATTTTTACAAAATGAATAGAGGAATCCAGAATAGGTTAAGGGAAGTGTCTAATTATAATTGTTGGCTATCTGTTACCTGCAACATCAGAGTCAATAAATTTCTCAACACTGGTTGTTAGGCCTAGGTATGTCCTGCTTATGGTATTTGGCTAGTTGATTGGACTTGTTTTGCACAGTATGCCTTTGCCTTTGCTCTGAGCTAGTCAGAGTACATTTAAATCACTGCTGTCCAAAGAAGGCTATGCTGATACCACAAATATTTATTAGGGGAAGTTGATGATATCTGAGTCAGATAAATGGCCTATCAGTATTTTTAACAGTAATTGCTGGAAGGTGCCCAGCTCCATTTTATCTGGACTTGCTGGGAGTAGGATGTAACAGATAAAGATACCTACCCATTGTCCTCTTTCCCTATGGAGGAAGCAGTATCATGTAGAACACAGAAATGGAGTAAGAAATAATAAGCTGAGTGACTGAATAACTAAAATGAACTTATTCAATCTCATTTACCACACCTCTGCATATCTTTGTTTTATCCATTTAATAATCTAATCTATTCACTTTATTATAATGCTTCTTTTAATTTAGCAGCATAAATTTTCTTTTCCTGCTCATTAATTGCTGAAAAGCAAAAATCTGGTTTGAACATTAATGTTAATGTTTTTGCATTAATTCTTGCCTCCTTTCCCTTTATCTGGGAACAATAATGGCATTCCTCTCAACCTTAGGCACAAATGCAGCCTTCACACATATTAAACAAATTGCACAACCACTTGAGAAACACCAACATCCATCTTTAACAGTTCTGCAGTTACAATGTCTACACCTGCAGCCTTACTATTTTTCAAAACCCTCAGAGCATGTATGACTTCCTTTTCATCAATTATCTTCTTCGGCACATTTATAGCATTCATTTCTGTTTTAAACTCGGCAATATGTCTGACATATAACATGTCTTATACAGATCTTTAATATATTCCTTCCAGCATTTCCTCACTTTAGTTTCATTCCAAATTGTTTCACTGTTTTTATTCCATTCCTGATGGAGACTGCTTGTTTAGACTTTGCAAAGCTACATGCCAAGCTTGGCAATAATTTTTAATCCTCTTGTAATCATCTGACTTAGCAGAAGGCTTTCAGAAATGATGGTGCTAAATTAGTTTCTTTATTACAGACAAGAATTATGTACACACAGAATTACCCACCATCGTACAATGAAATCTAAGCCAATATGTAGGTCTATACAAGTAGGAAGGATCATTATTTTTTTCTCTAGAAAGAGTACAGAGAAGAGCAACAAAGATGATCAGGGGACTGGAGACTAAAGCATATAAGGAACGGTTGCTGGAATTGGGTATGTCTAGTTTAATGAAGAGAAGGACGAGGGGGGACATGATAGCAGTGTTCCAATATCTCAGGGGCTGCCACAAAGAAGAGGGAGTCAAGCTATTTTCCAAGGCGCCTGAAGGCAGGACAAGAAGCAACGGATGGAAACTAATCAAGGAGAGAAGCAACGTAGAACTAAGGAGAAACTTCCTGACAGTTAGAACAATTAACCAGTGGAACAACCTGCCTTCAGAAGCGGTGACTGCTCCAACACTGGAAGTTTTTAAGAAGAGACTGGACAGCCATTTGTCTGAAATGGTGTAGGGTTTCCTGCCTGAGCAGGGGGTTGGACTAGATGACCTCCAAAGTCCCTTCCAACTTTATTATTATTATTATGGATCATCGCACAGTCAGCTAGATGTTCAGACTGGATTTGGCATTTTGTCTACCTATCGAGTCCTTACCAAGGACCTGGGATAGGCAGATGTGGATGTTTGATGTTATTACAGATATCGTCGCAGGATGGAAGCAGTTCCTAGTAAGGCCGCCTTTTGCTATTGACTAATGGCAAATTTATCAATGCCAATGGTGTTCAAGTGGTGCTCCAGTTGTTTTGGGATTGCACCCAAGGCGCCTATTACTATTGGTACTACCCTTGCTTGCTTTTGCCACAGTCTTTCTATTTCTATTATTACTATTATTACTATTACTATTATTATTATTATTATTATTATTATTATTATTATTATTATTATTATTATTATTATTATTATTATTATTATTATTTCTTGGTTAACGATGGTAATTGGGATTGGAATATCCATCCCTAAGTGACACGATCGTAAAGTGCAATATGACATGACTGTATTGGTTGCCATTGTTAAAGTGAATCCCACAATGTCATTAAGCATGACATCACATGGTCACCATTTGCAACCTCCAATGAGCTTCCCCACTGACTGCTTCTTGGAAACCAGCAGTGAAGGTTGCAAATAGCAATCACATTGTAATTGTGAGCCAGTCACCAAGTACTTGGATCACAATCATCCGACTGCAGGGATGCTGCAATGGCAAGAACTACAAGGACCCATTGCAAGTACAAGTAGTCCTTGACTGACAACAGTTCATTTAGTCACTGTTTAAAGTTACAACGTCAGTGAAAAAAAGTGAGTTATGACCATTTTTCACACTTATGCCCATTTGCAGCATCCCCATGGTCCCATGATCAAAATTCAGATGCTTGGCAACTGACCCATATTTATGACGGTTGCAGGGTCCAGGAGTCATGTGATCCCTTTTTGAGACCTGGGGGGAATCAGTTTCACTTAACAACCATGTTACTAATTTATCGGCTGCAGGGATTCACTTAAGAACTGCGGCAAGAAAAGTTGTAAAATGGGGCAAACCTCACCTAACTAATGTTTCACTTAGCAACAGAAATTCTGGGCTCAGTTGTGGTTGTAAGTTGAGGACTACCATTCATTCAGTGCCACTGTAACTTTGAATGGTCACTGAACAAATGCTCATTAAACAAGGACTACCTGTATTAGTAAAGGAGTTTAACGCTGACCTTGAGGAAAGCATGAGAGAGCTGTTAAGGAAGGAAGGTAAGAGCAAGCCATTCAGGAGGGACTTACGTAGAAAAAAAATTAGAAAGAGATAGAAAGAAGCTCAAGAAAAAAACTCATACTAAACTTTTGTTTAGTATACGTTAAGACACAGAGCAATTTGGATAGGTTTTCAAGATTCTCTTACAACACCATATAACAGTAAAGTAGCATTTGTGCAATCGCTGTGATGTGTCTTTCTAGACTTGGCATGCTGTACCTCAAAAGACTAACAACATTTCAGGATTTAAATTCTAGGCTTTTTCCTCCTAGTTTTCCAGGTCAATGGATATTTGGCTTTTCTGTTGATGGGTTGGAAGGCATCTGACCTAGCACGACATAATAATTCTCCAGAGGATGGAAAACTACTGGTTCTTGCCAGCCATTTTTTACCTATTTCCAAATCATTTTTTTTATTACTATAAAAATGAACCACATATTTTTCTGCCTCTTTCAACATTAACTTTGCCTTTTTGTCTACATTTTATGTAGGCATCTTTTATTCTTGTACATATTATACAGTATCTTTCCCTCATCCTTACAGTATTTTTGCGACAGATGTTCTCCGATATGTATTTTTACTTCATTTTATTTTTTTACTTCATTCCTTTAAAATCCTTTTCCTACTTCCCTAATATGACTTTACATTTATATTAACTACTGTACTTCCCATTAATTTAATAAACCCCATTACCAAAATATTGTACTTTGAATATATTAAACATATTTGTGGAACTCTAAAACAGGGTTAATTTTCAACCGGTTTACATATCCTATTTCCTTTTATTCTATTAGAAGATTGTTTTATCTTTTAATGTTTTTTTTTTTTAAAAAAAACATTTTTTTCTCTTCCTGCAGTTATTTTATTTTCAGGGTTTTTTTTTCTCCTGCTCCCCCTCCTGTTCCCCTCATCATTCCCCAAGATCTACTCTTGACACTACTAAAGCCTGGTTTGTCCTACATTCAGAATCTCTCATTACTATTCACTACTTCATAGGCTTTCATCCCAAACAATAAAGCACTCATCCTTTTAGATTAATATTCATTCCTTTGACGTGGTTATGTATGAATAGTCTTATGGTTAAATCCTGTTTTTAGAACACACAGAACTTTTTGAAGCAAATACTCACCATAATCACCATTCTCACTCATTCTGGCCTCTGAATGGCCAATCACTTTTGGTGCACCTTCTCTTTGCACCTTCTCTTTACACTTAGCACTTTGCACTATCCATTGATATCCTTTTTTCCCCTGCTGAATTACATGCTTTAAGAATGTTGCGTTGTTTTTCCAAAACTCATCCCTGATTCTTACATTAGCACCATTTACTAGAGTTTAATTTGCAACTAGCACCAACCCAGGATTCCTACTTTCATATGCACCCATTACAACTTAGATGACACCAATTCATACTTTCTGACGTATGTGTTTTAGCATTTTCATCCACAATTAAGTCAATATCTTCATTTCCTTGCATATTTGTCAATTCCACCCCACAAGATCAGACTACTTTCATGCAAAACTATTACACTGCACTCCTTCCTGTCTGTTTCACAAACAACATATCTATTTTTCTTTAATTTAATCCAGGGGTAGTCAACCTTGGCTCTTTTATGACTCGTGGACTTCAACTCAATTCTGGGAGTTGAAGTCCACGAGTCATAAAAGAGCCAAAGTTGACTACCCCTGATTTAATCTATTAACTGATGCTGTTTGCCATTGGCTCCTCCAGTATTCTATATCCTGTGGTTGTCACTTGATGGGCCCCTCCACGTTGGTGTCTACTAGCCATCATGGCTTTGGTCTGAGTTAATTTTTCCATAATACATTTGAAGATGTAGTTAGAAGTGGTGTAGTTAGTCATACCTGTATCACATATAGTGTCAAGGAATTGCACAGCAGCTGTCCAGATGAAGGTGGAGACACTGAACAAACTTATTGTCTTTTATATAAATATAAATATATTGAATATTCAAATTTACAGCAGTTTTTGTCATCTAGAAAAGGAAGAACATAAGATAGTCAGGAACACAGGAATAGGATGAGTAAATCTAAACAGTATACAGAACACGCAGAAGAAAAGGGCGGGAAAAAAAGGGAAACTCCCCCATTACATTTACAGCAACCCATCATAGTGTAGATTGCATCATGCATGAGTCAGCACTAACTAATCAACTACAACTGTGTGTTCTGGCCTATTGTACACTTTACTGTTCGAGCTACTAAATTCAGTATCCTAACATATAGCATATCCTAGTAAAGGTAATTAAAGTACCAATCGGCTTCAGCACATTTTGGGCAGCATGTTATAAGCCCAACCATAATCCAGATTTATGCTAAATATGCTCAGGCTATTTTATGAAAGCTAGGATATCCACTCCAGGGACTAGCTTGCATGCCAACATGTTATTGTTCATACCAAATCAAGCAGTTGATAAGACAGATGCAGTTTGCTACCACACACTCTAAAGGAAGGCAGATAATTTTTCAGAAGTGTGTTGTACTATTGACCTGTTACTGCAAATTCTGCACATCAAACTAGAGATTATGGAAATAGACTCTATGAAAACAGGAAATGAGAATATGTCATCATTTCACTCAGGCCCTTTTCATGCATAAGACACGTCAATAGTCCTTCCACCTCCCCTCCAGATGCCAGGATGCAGTAAAAACAGTACAAAGAATAAAGCATGATCGGTTAACATACGAAAGTGTGGCACAAAAGTAACCACAAGGAAGTAACTCAGGAAGACTGTTCACATATGTTTCACACCTCACAGTGTTGTAGTTGCAGATTTCAATGGTTAACTGTGTTGGTCTTTGATTCTTCACATTTGAGCAGCTTCTAAAAAACAGCATGAATCATAGTGACCAGTTTGGCCCACTAACTCTTCCATAACCCCAGCTTTTTGCTGACTCTGATTTTGTAATGTTTCTGTGCTTTATTTGTATTTTTCCCCTCTGTTCCTTCTAGCAATATCCTCACCAAATGTCCAGTGACTGCTTCCCTGAATGCAAGCAGTCTCTGACTCTGACTTTCAAGGAGATGGATGCCATTCCTGCCAAAGTTCTGTACAAAAAGTACAGGTACTCCTTGACTTACAACTGTTCATTTCATTACAGTGGCACTGAAAAAGTGATTTATGACCATTTTTCACGCTTATGACCATTGCACCATCTCCATAGTCACGTGATCAAAATTTGGACACTTGACAACTGGCTCATATTTATGACAATTGCTGTGTCTTAGGTTCATGGGACCACCTTCCACAACCTTCTGACAAGCAAAGTCAATGGGGAAGCCAGATTCACTTAACGACCGTGTTACTAAACTAACTGCAGTGATTGCACACTTAACAAGGGTGGCAAGAAAGGTCGTAAAATGAGCCCAAAACTCATTTAACAAATGTCTTACTTAGCAACAGAACTTTTGGATTCAGTTGTGGTCATAGTCGAGGACCTGTATATTGAAGAAAAAATAATGATAGTTTTGGGGAATGTTTAATACCGTGTTTCCCCGAAAATAAGACTGGATGTTATTGTATTTATTTATTTTTGCCCCCAAAAGAGGCACCAGGTCTTATTTGGGGGGGATGTCTTTATACCCACCTCCAGCACCGCCAGCTGGTCCACTTCTTCTGAGGCTGAAGAAACAGCTTCATTCTGCAGCTGCATTCCGGCCTGCCTTTCCAGAGGGCCTCTGCAGCCGAGTACCAAGCTATGGATTCAATTCATAGCTCAGTTCTCGGCTGCATAGGACTTGCAGAACTGATTGAATCCATAGCTGAGTTTTTGGCTGCAGTGGCCTTCTGGAAAGGCCTGTGACTGAGAAATGCAGGCCTAGCTACAGAAGACGCCACCGGCAAGGAGAGGCCTGGCTGCAAAGTAAGTGGTTGTGGGTTGTGTGGGCCGGCTCCATACCCCCACCCCTGCCCTAGCTTGCTTTTTAGGTGTGTGCCTCGCCCCCAAACTAGGGCTTATTTTGCGGGTAGGGCTTATATTAGGCCCACCCCCCAAAATCAAGCTAGGGCTTATTTTCAAGCTAGGCCTTACTTTCGGGGAAACACGGGGTATGAGAATGAAGTAGTTATCTTAGTCGTGAAATCAAATGTTGGATTCCAGGCTTCTGGAAGAAATTTCTGAGTTAGAAATGGATTGTATTGGGCAGTTTGGAAATTTTTCAGTCCTTGAACGGCTCTATTTGGGGCCTGTTGGGTCTATTCAGAATGCTCCAAATAAGCTGTTTTATGTGAAAACCATTTAACATGAGAAAGGTTTTGTACACCCCCAGCATCTAGAAACCAGAGTAAATTAAATATAAGTTGTATCCACAAGGCACTCAGAGTATTGCTCTAATGCCAGAATAAAAACCTGCAGAATTCAGATATAGCTGAAACTGAACACTAAGCAATCTCGGCCAATATGGCCAATGATGAAGAATGATGGTTCAGCAATATCTAGACGGCCACAGGTTCTTCATCCAGCACTCACACAAGAAAACAAGGGCATTATGGGTTTTTTAATTGGTATCATTCATCCAATAGATATAGCTTGGAGAAGCAAAGGCTTTTGGTCTTCGGTTTTTTGGCAATTATTCATAGTGCTACATTCCCAACATTTGGTCAATCCTGAGGTAGCATGTAATGTCAGCTGAGAAATGATTTGCTCAGTGCATAGTAATGTACCTGGAAATCAGCAGGAATTTCTTGGCAGGTGAAAGCATGCTGTGAGCAAGCTAACTTCCTTGGTTATTTTGCCAGTAGTGATTATCAGTTGAGCAGAGCTGAAAACTCAAATGGCCTGCTTTTATACATCAAAGGACTTCCAAATATATGAAATTAGCAGCTAATAACATTCAGCCTAAGAAATGAAACATCTTTTCTGATTGTATTCATATTGCACTTTGATGAATTTGACCATTATTAGCAATGTGGTTTTGAGCCGATTCTTAATTGTGTCTTTTGAAAACATATTATGCATAAACAACTTTTAAAATGTATTTTAGTATGTTTTGAAGCTGTTGCTGAATGTCTTTATCTTGATGTTTAGCAGGTGATATTTGAAATGGTTTAATATAAAACTGAGCAGTTCTGCAATATATGATTGTGGGAGATGATCACAAGGTGCAATGTCTGTTGTTTGACTGATTGAAATATTTTGTAATGTAAATATTTGTGCAGTAAATTATATTTCTCTTTTAAAAAAACTAAATGAATACTTAAGAAAAATAATGGCATCTATTATTTCACTTTGCTGAAATATACCTTTTGATTTTTTTAAAAAGTTAAAATTGGTGCCTTAACAAGTAAAGTAAAAGTATAAGAATGTTGATTCAAATATATTTATTTGATTCGAGATTAGGTTTGGCCTGTGGATTGATAGAGATTGTTTTTCGGCATATCTGGAAGGTGCAGTCTCCTATAGTTATTCAATGAACGAGTCTTTAACACTTGCAGAAAATCTTATTCCTAAATAGAAACATACGTCACTCCCCTTGATGACATCCAAAGTATATCACAGCCCCATACATAAATTTAATGATTATAGTTTACCTACAGAATTTCCTGGACAGAGGTTTGGGATCCGGAAAGGGGCAGTTTTAACTAGATGGTTTCTAGACTTTCTATATGATGCTGTAAAGTCCTAGGATCTCTAAGCACAAAGGTATCTATTTTGAGCTGTTACAGGCTTTGATGATGTGGAGAGAAATATACCATATTACCAGGAAAGATAAGGATCTGGAATCAAAGTAAATACTGCTCAGCTATCTTTATTCCTTGTCTTATTCCTTTAAACAAGTGGAAAGTGGAAAGCTGGAAAATGTGGACTGGAGAAAAGATCCTGATCCTGCCTCGGCTTATTGATGCAAATGGAGAAATAGTCTTCGCAGAAGCTCAGCACACATTAAACAGAGCTTCAGATCCAGTGACTACTTCCTGTCTCTGCAGTGGTTGTGTTATATTATGATATTGCCAGCTGCTAGCTGACTGAATGCATATTGCCAACTAAATAGAGAAAAATAAAACAAAACACCAGACTGGCTTTTCTCTTGAGCTTTTAAAAACAATCTGAAATCAGTATCTCCCATGAGGAAGGATTATCATTTGATAGGACATCAAGTTGCTGTAAAAACAATCAAAGCAATACCCTTGTAATTCATGCCTCAAAATTACAGGTAGTCCTCAACTTGCAACAGTTTGTTTAGTGACCGTTCAAACTTACAACCATTGAAAAAAGTCACTTATGAGTATGACTATTTTTCACACTTACAGCCATTGCAGTATCCCCATGGTCATATGACCAAAATTCAGATGCATTCTTATACTTTTACTTTACTTGTTAAGGCACCAATTTTAACTTTTAAAAAAATCAAAAGGTATATTTCAGCAAAGTGAAATAATAGATGCCATTATTTTTCTTAAATCATATTTTTGATGGTTGCAGTGTCCCAAGGTCACGTGATCCTTTTGCGACCTTTTTACAAGGAAAGTCAATGGGGAAGCCAGATTCACTTAACAACAGTGTTACTAACTCAAGAGCAGCAGTGATTACTTAACAACTGTGGCAAGGAAAAAAGAAAATGGGGCAAAACTCACTTAACAAATGTCTTGCTTAGCAACAGAAATTTTGGGTTCAATTGTGGTCGTTAGTTGAGGATTACCTGTATTAACGTTTAAAGCCTGAAGATTGCCAACATTTTGCATGCCAACTATAGTGCTCTTTCATTCCAACGGACACAGATTAAACAGGGAAAATTCTGATCCCCTTCCACAGGGATCAAAACTGACAAGAGTTTCCTTCTTCTTGCGAGCAGATTTCTTCTAAAGGTACGGGAATAATGCCAGAGGAAAAATTGGCAAACATCCATGGTAGCGGCTTGCTTATTTAACTTTCAGAACCATTGCAGGAATTCTTCCTTCCTGTTTAACATAAAGCAAGAAAACCTGTTTTTCTTTGACTGATCATTAAGCACATGATTTTCTTCTATGTGGGGAAAAAATAGCAGGAAGTGGCTAGCTGACTATTGTGCAGTTAGGGGTACGGCAAATAGAGTACCACAAGGCCTCCGTTTTTGAGTTGCTGAGCACTGTGGTTTTCCTGCCAGACACAGCCTTCTGCATCTTGTACTACTGATTTGACAAGTTCTCCCTCCCTCTGTCTCTCTCTCTTTCTCTCTTCCTCCCCCCTTCTAAATTGAGCAGTTTATTTGCTACCTTTCTCCTTTACCTTTCATAATAGGAAAATCTGCTCTTTTCCAGAACAACTGGGAAAGGGGAAATAATGGGTTTAGGCTATTTTTTGTTTGTTTGTTTTTTAATTATGGTCATGCTTTATATCGCTGGTGTTCTCTGTGTATTTTTATCCTTATTTAATGAGTGCCAACTATTTGGGATCCACTAGTGAAGAAGGATTCGTGGCAGGTTACTGAACATCCAGATAAGCACCTGGTTGTTTTGAACAGCTGGATATTATATTTGTAATCCAGATTTACTTTAGCTTTACATCTTTCAGTTTGTTTGTTTTTTATGTCAATTTCGTTGTTGCTAATCTCTACCAAAAGCAGAACTGGGTGATCTGTATAAATTAGGAACATTGAGAAATGTAGGTTATCTATTGGTGTTTCTGCTTGGAAAATACTGGGTGTAGGTCTTAAAGAGAAGCAGCTGGTGTCATAGTTATGGCATCAGGCTGGAAACCAGGAGACTTGAGTTCTAGTCCTGCCTTAGGCACAAAACCAGCTGGGTGAGCTTGGGCCAGTCTCTTTCTCTCTCAGCCCTAGGAAAAAAACAAAGAGGAATCACTCCAAAAATCTTGCTAGGAAAATTGCATGGACTAAGCAGTCACTAGGAGTCAACAACCAGCTCCAACACCAAAAAAAAGGCTTAAAGTTATGCATCATATTAGAATTCCTACCCTCCTCTTCAACCCCCCAGCTATCTATCTTTATCTGTCTCCTCAGGTCCAGATTCCCAGGGATGTTTTAGAATGCTTACTGGAGACACATCTTTCTAAACACAATAATCTCCACCTCTTTGTTGGTACTGTTTCCCAACGGGAGAAACCAACAACATGTATATTGAATCTTCCAAGAAGGCACAGGTTTCACACCAGGATCAAAAAATACCATCAATAATTCCTGTATTTACCCTAAGGGACATCAATTGTTATTCTACTTTTCTGGAATGATAGGAGTTCCTAGATATCATTTGAATTACTTGTATTCTTACTGGCAGCCACTATTCTGAGTATTAATTGCCATACTTTTTTTTCCATTTCCAGCCAGCCATAGTAATTCATATACTTTTCATGTCTGGGACTGCTTGAAGAGTGGGTGCAAAAATTCTATATGAAAGTCACATCCTAGCTCTAGGAAATAATCCATGCTGCCTATTTTTAAATAAGAAATGGGGAGGGGAGGGCAGGGACAATTCCATTAACACTTAGCTGTGATGACTGGGTAGCTTTTGGGAGCTGTGGTGGCACAGTGATTAGAATGTAGTATTTAATCCTGATGGACTCAAGGTTGCCTTTCACCCTTCTGAGTCCAGTAAAATGAGGGCCCAGATTGTTGGGGGCAATATGCTGACATTGTAAACTGTCTAGAGAGGGCGGTAAAGCACTGTGAAGCGGTATATAAGTCTAAGTGCTATTGCTATTATGTAAATTGGAGGTCAACTGTTTCCAATCCGACTTTAGGTTCCTGAATTTTGTCCTCAAATTAATACAAAAGGGAACGACTGTCAGAGCTGGCTTAACCATAATAGAAGACATGAAAACAGGGCTAAGCAAGAACCCTTTCCTTGATCTTCATTAAACACATTTCAGTTTATTGTTTTAGAGCAGGGGTAGGCAACCTTGGCTCTTAATGACTCGTGGACTTCAACTCCCAGAATTCCTGAGCCAGCATGGCTGGCTCAGGAATTCTGGGAGTTGAAGTCCACGAGTCATAAAAGAGCCAAGGTTGCCTACCCCTGTTCTAGAGAAACAAAAAAAAATCTGCAGCTTTGGTGGGCACTGAACATGTTATTTTATTTTACTTTGGTTTTCAATTGAAAGGGGACATCCTGAAGTTGAATATTTGCTGGACTGAATTTTAGGGAGCGAGAGTGTTCTGAAATCAAGCACATCCATATGTTCAATGCTAATGCTACATTCCAGAATTAAGAACATTCACAATAAAATCAGAGACATCTGACAAGCCTGACACAGGGCCAGATAAGTGGAACAGGAAGCACCCACAAGATGCTAAAGTCATCCCTGCTCGTTAAAGTTGTAGTTAATTGCTTCACATGTATATGGTTCCAGTTTTGGTCTTTGGTTTCTTATGCAAAAAGCATCCAAAAGCAGGACTAAGATAGATCTCCCTCGGCTTCATTTTGGATTGCCATGGAACTGGGTTGGATAAACCAATGATCTGAATCAGTTTAAGATACCTTATTTCTGTAACCAGTTTCCAAATGTAGTCCAGATGAACAACAGAAAGCCGAAACTAGAGGGGAAAGTTTGGGTTGTATCTCTGTCAAGTTTACTACATCTTTCCTCATTGTTTTAATAGGATTCTCTCCTTAGGCATCTCCATTGGTTAATCTTCAACAAACATCCATTCTTACATAGTGGGTTCCTTAAGGTTTGGTACTAACCATTTAAAAATGATGTTTCAAGTACCAGAAGTTTTAGGATGTTTTCACAAGGGGAAGGTCGTACTATGGTGACTTGCCCATGACTGTACTCTACTGGAGTCATGACTTTTCAGGAATTTTAAGCCTTGTGAGAAATCTGTTTTCTGGACTTTACTGTTTCAACTAAGCAATTGGTTCTGCTCAAGGTTGCCTTTAGTTTGGGTCTTAGCTTCATTTTGCTGGCAACTCACTTTCAACAAGAAAGACCTATCATGTGGCTGTCACTGCAAAGTCTTTGGCCAGAGTCACTACCTTCAAGTTCTTGATGTTGAAATCCCAGTGCATTTGGAAGATGTCAGATTGTAAAGGGTTTTTTCTCTCTCTCACTGACAGAGGGCCTACAGGATTTCAGAGGAGACATTAAGGACAATATACAAAGCACACGCCCTGCCACTGACCTGTGGCTTTGTAGCTTTGCAGCACAGGCAATACAAATGTGTGCATTTCTTGGGGTGGTTCAGAAAAGGCTGGTCTAAAGACATGGTCAGGAGGAGAAACTGAAAGGGGGCAACCTATAATTTTTAGACATGCTGAAAGAAACTTGGGGAGACAGGTAGCAGGAGGAGACAAATAGCAGATAGTTATGTAAAGCAGAGGAAGAAAGATGTAGAAAAAGTGACAAAGAGAATGTGCTATCAAGGTCAGGAAGATAGAGAACATAAATAAAAGAACCATCAACTTTAAATTAATGTACACTATATAATATCATTACAGAGGGCCACTGTTTCAATTTCCATGATTTGAAGAAGTTGACAACACAGAAGCACTGATTCATATGGTGCATCTGAATGCTTTCCTGTGGGCTGGTTCCTTATTAATCGGCTTAGTCACACTTTACCAGGTTTCGGTGTGCAACAGTGTCCTCTAACCAGCTCTCTCAAGATTTTCTGGACCCCAATTCCCATATTTCCTAGCCAGCAGAGCAGTATTCATTAAAATTCGTGGAAGCTGTAATGCATCATATCTGAAGGACATTAGGTTGGAGATCACTGCTGTGTAATAAGCTTTTGAAAATTATTTGAATGAGAGGGGGTATATAATTTATCCAAGATTGGTATTCATGCATCTGATACTCACCTCTAAATTCCCAGTTCTAAATCTCCTGCACCTCCACCAGTCAGCTGTCTTTTTAACATACTGGTAGTCCTCTACGTATGACAGGACTGAACAAAGGGACTTACAATCACACTTGCCCATACGATCATCAGTGTCCCACAGTCACCTGATGATAGTTCAGGCACTTGGCAACCAGCATGTATTTATGATTGTTGCAGAGTCTTAAGGCCATGTCATTGCCATTTGTAACCTTCCCAGATGGCTTCCATCAATGGGTAACCATGTGATTCGCTTAATGACAACGCGATTTACTGAACCACTGCAGCAAAAGAGGTTGTAAAATTGGGTGTGATCGCATGTTGCCTTGCTTAACAATTGCACCGCTTACCAGTGGATTTTCTGGTCCTTATTGTGTAATCGAGGACTACCTGTAGTTATATCCGACGTTAATTTGTTTCTAATTCTTCAGCATCTCATATTCCTTCTCATCTTGCTCCTTTCCCAACCCCATGACTCACTGTGTGAGTCAAGACTACTGTCTCCCATATGCAGCTGTCATTTCCCTCCACCCCTCAGCCTCCAGCTGTTCTTCCAACTCCTGGCTGGCACACTTGTTTTGCCAGTTTTCTCTTACACCATTTCTTTCATCTCCCATGGAAAAGCAAGGCTACTGGGAGATTTGGCTTGCTACCCAGCCTTGCACTTTTCTTACGCCAGCTTCTTATGTCCAGCGGATCATCCACTTAGCCTTGGCTTCCACCATAAAGAATATATATCTGCCACCCTCCCTCTTTTTTCTCCCCTTCTACCATCCCAGTCATGCTGCATCTGCTGCTCTAGACAATTGCTGCCATCTCCCACATAGCAACCTAATGTTCTGCTGCCATGACAACCGGACAGCGTGGGAAGGATGGAGGGTTGCTAAGAATGATATGTGGCACCTTTCTCAGAGGTGATTCAGCCATAGCCTGAGTACAGTAGTAACCTCAACATGACAGTGGAAAGAATCTTGATTAGGGAGAGATTTATATGAAATATTAAATACCTTTATTACAAGACTACTTTTCCCCCCAAAAGCACAGGCTTTGACTTCGACTAGGCAAAAAACTCCAGAACTGTCTACAACACAATCTTAGCTTTTAAAACAGGGAATTATGACATGAAAATCTCTAATCTTTGGAAACAGATTCAGGTTGTTCTCTCTGAGTGAGATTGGCAGAGCGTCATATGAGGCATATATTTTGTTTTGTTTTGTTTCCCCATCTTGCCATTTTGTTGCATAATAAAACTGATTTATATACAGATGATTCTAAGTGTAGCATTTGGCATCTTTTTTCAGAAAATTATGTTTGCTGGTAATAGGAAGTATTTCTGTCCAGGTGGAACCTTTGAAAACTGTTGTTGGTTAAAATCATGCCAGGTCAGATAAATAGTCATGCATAAAGCAGTTTCCAATGTTCTAGGAAGATATGTAGAATAGGATCACATAATGTCTCCCATAAACTTGGGTGTGTCCCCAAAAACTCCTCCAAAATGCTATCAATTTGTCTTTTCCATGTGGTAAAAGGAAAAATGGTTAAATACATGGGAAGTCACACTGTTTGCTATATAATTTTAATTAAATAGGCCACCTACTTATCTTCACAATCAAGAATACTAAATAAACCAGAATTGCTAGATTGATACAGCAAGCCAAGCCATAACACTTTGTTTACAATAATTTTAAATTAACACATTTTTTTTGTCTTTATCTCACCATATTTTTCAGTCTGACCAGTCTGCCATTTAGGTGTATATTGAATAGCTGTAAGTGAATTTTCATGAGGAAGCTATGTCTGGACTCATCCATTCTGCTAATCCATAGTGCAATTTGTGGCTTGCAGCCACTGTGGTTTATGAACCATGTTTTATAGTTTGGCATGCTGTGTGAATCTAGCAAGTACTGGTTTAATCAGTAAATAATGATTAAGCAAATCAAGAGTAGTGTGATGCGTAAACTCAGTCTGTTGGTCTTCTGTCAGCTGGCATAATGTTGACCTTGAAGATAAGTAGACATATCTCTCTCATGTACACACATAGTCATTTGAATATTGTTACATTTTCCACAGGCACATCTTAAAACAGCAGTTGAATCTTCCAGTTATGGAGGACGGGGAAATCTCTGTTTTCATATACACAATATAAATGATCCAAAGTAAAAAACAGTATAGACTAATTTATTTAATTTTCATGAGTTATTCTCAGTGCAGCTTCCATCACCCTCTCTTCTGTACAATATGAATACGCATTTGTGCTTATTCATCATTCTCCTGTGGTCAACCTGGCCTTGCCCATTATTGATAGCATTACAAAATTGTCCTTAATTACTTGGATCTGGTAGACTCAGTGGTGGTTATTGCCCTGTACCTGCTGAGGGCAGGTGTGTAAATCTGGATAACTCAGCTCATTTATCACTGAGATTTTGGGGGAAATAGAGGAGCAGGAGATCTGGATATATTCTCTCCTATCTCCTACTTAGAGGTGACATGGGAAGAGAACTTAAGACAAGCCATTCTTCCATTCCCAAATTTGAAATCTGATGTGCTTCATTTAAAAAAAAAATCATTTGCAGTCCTGGTTTGCCAGATGGAGTTGCAAATCTGGCTTGCCTGGTTGAATCCTGAGGCCTGCTGTGTGGGCTTTATGCCCTCCTGTGATTCATCTCTTCTGCTACCCTCAAATGTGCCAGTGAGATAGGGAGTGGGGTGGGAAGAGAAATGCCAGTGTGCTGAAAAAGATAGAAAGAAAAAAAGATCTGGAGACAGAATAATACAGTCCAGATTAATATCTCTAAAAACCAACAGCAAAATCAATGAGTTCAAACAGAGAGAATGCCAAGCCTTCTAAACTGTAGATTTCACATAAATTCTGCCCTTGGATTGCACATCTGGGGAAATCTTTAAACTGCAGCATCCTGGCTCTGGCTGGCCATACCTGAGGATGTATAATTATTTCCAGATTCAAAAATTAATACCAAGAGTCTGAAGCTAGAGTTTGAAGTACACCAAGCAGAATGTACTGCTCTCTGCTAAAAATGGAAAGGCAAAAGGGCAGCTTTCTGGTATTTGTACTAGACTAGAGCAATCATACTGACCATAGACTAGACTATAGTATAATTAGTGAGGGGCTTAGCATGTTATGTGAACTTATTCACTGTGGTTTTTTTTATATTAAGTTGCAGTTAAACAAGCACTGTTTTAATGCAGTATTTGAACCCAGTCATTGCCTGGGTTTTATTCTATTCTACTTTGTGTCTGAAGAGGGCTCTACATTCAACAACAAGGATTCCTTAATTCAAAATCAAGCAACCCATGCCTCTTTTTTGCGCCCCTGCCTTTTCTGATTAGAATTGCTGAAAAGCTTAACAGTTGGGGGGGGGGGTTTAAGGACAATTTCCCCCAAACTCTGGAAAATGAAAATTTAAAAATCCCTGGCTTGCTTATTTGCACCAGCAGTCTAGCCACTGAAGCCCTCACTTCTCCCAGAAGAATTGGGATTCCAGCCACCAAAATCTTGCATGTTCCTGATATAATCTCTCTTGAGAAAGCTGAAACTTCAGTGCTGTTTTTTCCCCCAGTACAAGTCCTTCAGAATTATTTTGATATACTTTGCCAGGAATTCAGAAACTTTGCAAATAATTTTCTCCCTTAAATATCAGCAGGCAATTGAGGTTTTATAGTTAAGGCCATCACACGGGAAGAGAAACGGCCAATTCTTATTCCATCTCTCTATAAGCTATTATCTATAAAGGTGGAATATACCAAATACACCATTGGGAATATACTGCAAACATGCTGATAGCAGTTTCAGAAGAGGGTACTTTAGATTGGGAAAACCATTGGAAAAGGAAATACATTTAAAACAAGCAAGCATCATTTCACCTATATTGTGATCCTGATTGGAATTAGACAGGGCTCCACTAGTACTGTCTGAAGAAAGATGGTTGTATCAAAATCTTAAATTATTCTAGCATCACAAATGACAACAAAATAAAAAAAAATCTGAGTGGGTCTGTTAACAGAAATGATTAAAGCAAGGGTAGGGTTTTTTTTGCTTTTTTTTTGCTTTTTTTCACATTTGGAATAAGTTGTTGGCTTTCTCATAAAATGGCTGACACAGGAAACTTTGCCTATTAACAAAATGGCTGCTGATCAGCATAGCAGTCATAAAATAGAGATTTGCCAGAAGGAAAAGAACTGACCATCTCCTACAACTTTTCCCATTTCCCCAGGATTTTCTTTAAGAATCTCTTTCTCTCCTGTGTTTTTTCTTAGCAGAAGGCACATTTTCAAAGTATTTTGACCAAAAGCCATCTACTGTATATAGGTCTGTAATTTTTCATCTTAGTGCCACTTACTGTAATGTGGTGTCCAAATGTATTCTTGTAAATATTCATCATGCTAGAACTTGGAATTTTGTCTGCAATACACCTGCTTTCTAGTTATTTTTTGCTTAATTCAAATAAACTTAAGAAAAGAAAAATAGGCAGAGAGCCTCAAAGGAGTTGTCCAGAGTCATCACATTGCATATTCCTAGTTAAGATGTCAAATTATTTTCCTTGTGACTTTTGGACAACGAATATTAATTGAAGCTGATCGACACAATATTCTGCTTGCAGAAAATGTTGCAGAAAGTGCCGGGTCTTTAAAAAAGAGCACCCCCCCCAAATATAACATTTTTAAAAAGGTCATACCACACAGCAGAAGTATAACTGACATTTTTTATGGGATGTAGCGGTTGGCATTACACTTGCCAACTTGGGAGAGACAAGTTGGTGTCACAGCCCCAGTGTGTAACACGAAAACCTTAAAGAGGATTATAAAGCACATTATGCTTGTAAATCCCGCCTTGCTTTCTATTATTAGGTAGTCATGCAGAATGCCTTTCTTCTTGGCCATCATAATAGTTGGTGGTGTCATAAACAAGTCTTTGTGACTTCATGGAAGACGGAAGGTCTCAAGTACACTTGGAGAACTTGGCTGAGGAAGGTGTGAAATGCTCATTTGTTGCTTGGGACGTCTTGTGCAGGGGTGTATCAGGCACACAATCTTTCCCCAAACATTCCAGCCCCTTTAAGGACTCCTTGTCTCTTGTGTGCAGGGGCGAGGGCTGTGCTTTGTTGCGATGCATGGTGGGGAGGGAAGGGAGGTGTGTGGCAGAGCGTGACTGAGAGTCCCATCCCACACAACTTGCTTCCTTACCTGTCAAAAGCTGACAGGCGGATGGGGAAACCAGCCCCCTAGAACAGCTCCAAGGGAGGAGGGGGGATGGAGGAGAGCAGGGAAGACAGTGAATTCTCAGCGGCTTTGCAGTCTAAAAGAAAATGGATTTTTTTGCTAAGGGGGAGCAGGTAAGATGAGTCTGCTTTAAACAGGGCAGAAGACAGGGGTGAGGCAATCTGCTGCTGGGGGCTAATCTAGGGGTCCCATTAAGGGCAACAAATAATTTGCCCATTACATAATCTATTATTTTTTTAGGGATGACAGTTGAAGTTTCCACCTCACATCTCAAAAAGTCTTAGATCGTCTCTGGAACTGTTCTCCAAGCTTTTCAGATGTAGATCCATGGTTGAGAATTCTGGAAGTCTAATCAGCTTGGGGAACATTGCTGTAGTAGAGGAAGTTTTATAATATGGGACTACAGGTAGTCCTCAGGTTATGACCTCAATGAAGGCCAAAATTTATGTTGCTAAGTGAGACAGATGTTAAGTGAATTCGGCCCCATTTTACGACCTTGTTAAGTGTTAAGTGAATCACTGCAGTTGTTAAGTTAGTAACGCAGTTGTTAAGGGAATCTGGTTTCCCTATTGACTTTGCTTGTCAGAACGTTGCAAAAGGTGATCCCATGACCCCGGGACATTGCAAATATGAATATAAATATGAATCAGTTGCCAAGTGTGACTATGGAGATATCTGCAGCAGTCATAAGTATGGAAAACGGTCATAAGTCACTTTTTTCAGTGCTGCTGTAACTCTGAACGGTCATTAAATGGGCTATTGTAAGTCAAGGGATACCTAGATTTTTACTTACATTATCTTATTGTTTACATTATCTTGACATCCTTGAAATACTTTTGTTAGATAGTCCAGTTTTACCATTTCTATGTGCAAATGTCCATAAAACTCCCTCCCTCCTCACTTTTGGAAGGTCCTTAAAAGATAGCTTCATTTCACTGACACCCCCTCCCCCGCAATCCTGGCTAGGATTCATTGATGCCTGCCATAGGGAAAATTGATTTATGGTTATTAATTTTTTTAAATATAGAATTTAGATTTATTCTATTTATTCCATCATTAAAATACATAACAGAGTTGAAGGATTTAGGACAGCAACAGTAACCCAAGCTACATAATAAACTGATATGCAAGATGAGATTCAGCAAGTACAGTAAACCCTGATTTTAGCTTGTCATAGCCACTTCAAAATACACTACAGCCATGAATTCACTAGGCAATATTAGACAAACCATTTTCTCTGCCATAATTCTGCTTATTTTTAACCAGATGAGAAGATACATAAATGTCTTTAGGCGCTTAACATTCTATGGGAAGTTTATTACCATGAAGTAACTTCTGAATTTCATTTTAGTATTCATATTTGGCTTTATACATTCTTTTAATGCATTTGTGTTCTCCCAGTGGAAATTCTAATAGGCAGTGGTGGAGATGAGATAATGCCTTAATAATTTAAGGATGGGAAAGATCATCATATTTAAATGATCACTTCAGATATAATGCTCTTGAATAGTGACTCTTCACTATCTCAGTTTTGACTGCATATCATTGAAAAATGAATGCTGAAGAGATGAGAATCCATATGTGAGTCAGTACGAAGTAGGAAAAACTAGAATGGCTGCTTTCTGAATTCATTAATGTGGAATAAAAATGCAGGATATTATGTATAACCTGTGTGGGATCTATGCTCTCTTTTACCCTCTTGCCTCACTTTTTAGCATGGTTCTCTTTTTTTCCCTTCTATTCAGTCATGTTCAATTCTCAGAGACTGTCTGGACAAGTCATTGCAGTTTCCTTGGCAAGGTTTTTCAGAAATAATTTGCCATTTTGCCCTTCCTAGGGCTGAGAGAGAGTGACTGGCCAGGATTGAAATTCACAAGTCTCCCAGTTTCTCACCTGGTGCTCTAACCACTGCACCAAGCTGCCTGTCAGCATTGTTTTATTTAATGGGTTTTCCGGCCTTGGTATCACTGTTGCCTTGTTAGTTTGCCTTGACCTGAGAACTTGAAATGGGAGATCACAAAATCAAGTTTGAATAATTTGCTCAACTTAGTCAATCAAGAAAATCAAGTGGAGCTTCCCTTCAGTTAGCAGTCCTAACACCAGTCTTCCTCACACTCCCCATCATTTCCTATGTACCCATTGTAAGAAAGAACTGTACCTGTCACCATCGATTCAGCCATAGCACGATGGGTTGTGAATCCTTATCAACTTCTACAGTTGCTCTTTTGAACCAATAGGCACAATACATTTTTGTATTGTTTACTACATAATCATTTGTATACCCACCCACTTTTAAACACTCAAGAGCAGTTTACATAAGTTTACATAATATAAAATAACAAACATGATGATGATACCAACCTAGGTTTATCATTTACATCCAAGGTTCAGCAGGACAATATTGTTTTTAAAGCCTTAATGAAAGGAAACAGGTAGTAAGTAGGCAGGCTGCAAGAAGCAAAGAATTCCATAATGGGTGTGTGTGTGCCTCAGTTGAGTAGGTATGCCTCTGTACCATCACTCTTCTCACCTCAGGTAATGTGGGGACTCTAAGCAGACCCTCTAGAGACAGGCCAGGCTGAATTTGGGCAATAAAGGTGGTCCTGTAAATATTTGGCTGCCAAGCCATAGAGAACATATACATATAAGTCCTCAACTTACAACACTTCATTTAGTGATTGTTTGCAGTTACAACGTCATTGAAAAAAGTGACTTGTGACCATTTTTCACACAACCATTGCAGCATCCTCATAGTCACAGGATCAAAATTGAGACAGTTAGCAACTGACTCATAGTTATGACGGTTGCAGTGTCCCAGGGTCCTGTGATCCCCTTTTGTAACCTGACAATCTGACAAGCAAAGTCAATGGGGAAACCAGATTCACTTAACAATTGTGTTTCCAATTTAACACTTGAAGTGATTCACTTAACAACTGCGGCAAGAAAGCTTGTAAAATAGGGCAAAATCCACTTAACAAATGTCTCACTTAGGAACAGAAATTTTGGGCTCAGTTGTGGTCATAAGTTGAGGACTATCTGTAGGCTATTACCTATACAGTCATGGCTTTTTTGATTTACAAAATTCTAGGTTTTTCTTTTAATCAGGCACCAGACTCATCACTCTTCCCCATCTTCCATCAGTACTAATAATGTATGCTCTGCTTCCTGATCTCTTTTTAACCTCCTGAATATGTGTAAATTGTGCTACGCAATGACTTGCTTGTTTTAATCCTGATTTGTGAGTAAGCTTTAGCGGCAGATTTTGTACCTTGAACTTTTATAAACTATAATGGTTGTGTTTGCCCAACACTCTTTAAGTCAAAACAAAATAAACCAGTGTGTCGTGATGTGTGAATCCAGTAATTGGCTCAGATCTTAAGCGGACAAAAAGAAATTCTAAAGTCCCATTTATCCTTTTCTAATACCTCCCCCTCTCCCTCACATCCCAAGTATATGCTTAGACACCCTGAAAAGCTATTCTTTAGAGTGAGGAAAAGATGCTCTGAATGGTACAGAATGGAATATTCTGCAATATGGTGGAGGGGATTATATTTCTCAGTGTGAAGCTAGGTAATTTCGACTTATTCAAAAGTTCTCTGACTGTCCAAAAAATTGTCTTAAATTGGTTGTTAGGGAGAGCAACAGTGTCAATGGACCTCAAATTATTAGGTATTTATATAACAAAAAATAATATTCAGAACATTGTTGTTGTTAGTTGCGAAGTCGTGTCCGACCCATCGTGACCCCATGGACAACATTCCTCCAGGCCTTCCTGTCCTCTTCCATCTTCTGGAGTCCATTTAAGCTCACGCCTACTGCTTCAGTGACTCCATCCAGCACCTCATTCTGACATCCCCTTCTTCTATTGCCCTCAATCTTTCCCAGCATCAGGCCCTTCTCCAGTGAGTCCTTTCCTTCTCATTAGGTGGCCAAAGTATTTGAGTTTCAACTTCAGGATCTGGCCTTCTAAAGAGCAGTCAGGGTTGATCTCCTCTAGGACTGACCGGTTTGATCGCCTTGCAGTCCCGGGGACTCGCAGGAGTCTTCTCCAGCACCATAGTTCAAAGGCCTCAATTCTTTTGCACTCAGCCTTTCTTATGGTCCAACTTTCACAGCCATACATTGCAACTGGGAAAACCATGGCCTTGACCAGTGGTGGCGAACCTATGGCACGGGTGCCAGAGGCGGCACTCAGAGCCCTCTCTGTGGGCACACGCGCCGTCGCCCCAGTCCTAGGCCTTCAGCTGGGTTTTATAAAACCTTTTCGCTTTAGGCTGCCGCCGCCGTGTGCAAAAAAAAAAAAAGTTCAATCAGTCAATTTCAACTTCTCGCGGGGAAAAAAAAGATCTTGTAAAACTGAAATTGATTGATTGAACTTTTTAGTCCCACCCAGTCTGCCGTTACCACCACAGCCACGCCCACCCAATGGGCCACGCCCATCCAATGGGCCACACCCACCTGGCACTCGTGGGTTTTGGGTTGCAGTTTGGGCACTCAGTCTCTAAAAGGTTCGCCATCACTGTCCTTGACTATACGTACTTTTTTTGGCAGGGTGATGTCTCTTTTTTTTAGTATGCTGTCTAGATTTGCCATAGCTTTCCTCCCCAGGAGCAAGCATCTTTTAATTTCTTGGCTTCAGTCCCCATCAGAACATATTGGACTCCATTACACTTGTATAGAAAAGGACTGTCAAAAATAACATTTTGTTGGAGATGTAATAAGGATAATGCCTCTTTAAAACATATGTTTTGACAGTGTTCTATATTTATTAAGTTTGGGGAGAATGTAGTGAATTATATAACTGTACACTAAAAGCTAACATTTTACTTAGAAGTTTTGTTTTTGAAAAAAAAAACTGAATGTAGTTTGGTGCTCTGTAATTGTCAAGAAAATTTACAACAACATCCTTGAATGCTTTCCAGGTATTTTTTGTCTGACCCCACCAACAGATTTTTGAACTACTTGTCATCGATGACATATCTGATTGGTGGACAACAAAAATGCCTTTCTTAATCTTGGCATCAATTATTCTTGGAAACTTCTCTCTCAAATAATGAAAAACTTCACCTTCCTTGGATCATCACTTTCACAAATTTTTTCATTAGTTTGAGTTTTATTTGAAGTAGAGCAAAATGTCTATTGAGATTTTTAGTTATCCAGGTCATGGTTGTCTTCAGTTCTAAACTGAAGAAGCTTCTTGGATGGGAAGCAAAACATCTTCAAGCAAAACAAAGAAAGTTCAGTTGCCTGTTGAAAAAACACCTTTGTGACAAACAGAGCAAAAAATAACTTTGTCCAGTCAACAAGTGGTTCATTGCCATGTTTTCTGTCCTGGAACCAAATTCTTTTAGAATAGCCATTTCTTTTTGATGTAATGTGATTCTCTTGCATGGCTGTCCCATTTGCATATGTAACAGATATACAGTATTTGGTATATATTCTGAGCTGGATTCCAAGCTCTACAGATATTTTCAGTTGTACTGGATGTACTTCAACAATTCCATGTTTTTGTATGTTTCTTTCATGTGTTCAGCATAGCCAACAGGTACTGAAGGGTGTACATTGCCATTGTGTAAAAGCAGAAGATTTCTATAAAAAGGTATATGATAGTTTAAATTACAGGTAATTTTTATGATTAGCAGTCAAAAATCTACACGATACACCCCAAAGTGTTCCAAAAGCAAAATCATTGTTTTCCAGTGTTTTCGAAGGATAATACTCTCTTGAACTACATACCTAGTACATGGAATTTGACAACCAGATAATGTAAATGGATTCTCCATGCCCTTACTATAGTCAAAAGACTGATGTTGCAGCATTGGAAAGATAAATGTATGGCCCCTTTTACTCAATGGATAGAAGCCCTGATTGCACTTGCCACCTAGGAATGGATTGCCTATAGATGAAGACTTTGTATGGACAAGTATAATGAAATATGGTACTCATTTATACAAAATACAATAGGTTAAAACATTATTCAGGTATGTATATATTTCTAATGCACATACAATTACCATAAGTGCATTAGAAATATACACATACTTGAATAATGTTTGCATTAGATAAATATAGAATTGTAAATGTTGACTGTTATAATGATTTATCATACTATGCTTTTTTTCTCCTTGTCATATTTCTTTCGATTTTTGTTATTAATTGAAGAGCAATTAAAATTAATTTTAAAAATAGTGGTTGTCAGGGAGAACAAAAAGAAGCAATCTTTTTATAAAACTTAACTTCACTTGGATCTTAGGATCCAAAGCATAGTAAAACTCTGTTGTAATTCTTCACACATATACACATGATAATATGTTACATGTGAGAGTGTGTTATTTCATGTATACAGTATATCCATATCTGTCTAATATATTCAGATCAAAGTTTCAACTTTGGCCATAGATCAACATAAAATACAACCAGGAAGAATTGCCTCCATTTCAATAATAACACTGACAAGATAAAAGATAACTAAAAGCTAGGATTGCTAACACAATACTATAAAATCAAAATGCTAAGATACCTCTATAAAAATTCTTAATACTAAAACTATGGACTAATGGAGGGTCTCTGAAGCCAAAGAAAAATAAATACAAAATAAAAAATAGGAATTCTCATTACCTGTGCCCAGCATCCTTAATTATCTATCTATAAATTGTAATTGCTGGCCGGCAAACTCTAGTGGATGTTGTATGCAGGGCTTTTTTTCTCATAGAACGCCCAGAACGGAGTTCCGGCACCTTTTTTGGATGGAACCTTGTAGGGTAGGCAAGGCGGGTTGTATGACATGTGTGAGTTCCGGCACCTTTTTTTTCTTTCTTTCAAAAAAAGCACTGGTTGTATGTAATGAACGGTTCCTTACCTTGGAGGAGAAAATCAAGAAGAAAACTTTTATTATGACCTGTAACTTGTGTCCGTAAAGGAAGAACGAAAGCTTCCCAAGTAATAGAAGCCGTATCAAAACACATGTTTATGATCTCAATAGTGTTTGTGCAAACATGGACAGGTTCTCATACACATGGGGAATTTCAGAACCATAGAGGATGAACATCAAGCCTAACTATGGGAAAGGCTCTTTGTTGTGCAGGAGAAGTTGAGGAAATTATTTGCCCTGTTCCAAGCTGTGTGAGATCTGACAGGCTGGAATGTGGCTGTCAGCCATTTGAGGTAGTCCAGACAGGAAACCAAGACCAGGAGTGCTAATAAAATCTTTACTGTAAGGTTACAGTGACAGAATCTTGCCTCTTCCCTGGCCTTTATTTTCCAGAAAAGCTATGGAGGCTCCCTTCTGAAATGCTCTCTCCACCCCCATTTTGCCTCTGGGCTGAGATATCTCTAGTCTGCTTGTTGCCTTGCCTGCGGCTCTTCCTCCTGTTTCCCAAGGTTATTCTCACAACCCATTACATCACCTCCCCTGTCAGCCTCAGAACCCCTCCCGAATTCCCAGAGGAATCTGAGTGTGGCCATGAGAACGGGAATGCAGCTGGGTTACTCCCCTCTCCTGCTGGCCACTCCCCAGATATCTGGAGAGGTGACTGCATTTTGTTTCATTTTATTTATAACCTGCCTTGATTACTTGTATAAATAGGTCAAAGCGGCGGCCACACTTAATACAGGCCGTCCTCAACGTACGGCCACAATTGAGCCCAAAATCTGCTGTTGTTAAGTGAGACACCTGTTTTGCTCCATTTTACGAATTTCCTGGCCACATCTATTAAGTGAGTCACTGCAGTTGATAAGTTAGTAACCCGGTTGTTAACTGAATCTGGCTCCCCCATTGACTTTGCTCGTGAGAAGGTCGCCAAAGGTGATCACATGACCTGGGGACACAGTCAGAAATATGAACAGTTGCCAAGCATCTGAATTTTGATCACACAATCGTGGGGATGCTGCAAAAGTCATAACTGTGAACAACAGTCATAAGTCACATTTTTCAGTGCTTTTGTAACTTTGAACAGTCACTAAATGAACTGTTATACGTTGAGGACTACTTGTAGGCCTTCCTCCTATTTTCGTCACAACGACAACCCTGTGAGGTGGGCCAGGCTGAGAGAGAATGACTGGCCCAAGGTCATCCAGTTAGTTTTCATGGGTAAGGCTTAACTAGAACTCACAGCTCTTCTGGTTCTAGCCTTATGCCTTAACTTTAAAAGAATGGGGTAAAGGTTATTTTAAAACTGGAACAGACAAAGATAACTTAAACTGCCTCAACTGTGAGCTGGTGATGAGTCAAAGGAGGACATTGGTTGAGGGGACACACAGAGGAGCGCAGAAAAAGGTAGCAACAGAATATAGAGAGCTGTAAAGTTTAGAGGATTTATTTCGCTCACATACATGTCCAGTAAGAACAAGGCTGCAGTTCTGTCTGCTCAGTCTATATATGGACATGCCTGTGCGTTTCATCAAGCACAATGCTGAAATAAACAGCTTTTTTCCACATATCTTCCAAACACCTTCTGGCCCTCAAACCTGTTGCTATTGTTGATGCCTAATTTTGCCCAGGATATTTCTTTACAGGGAGACCCTTCTTCAGGACTTTAGTGGGAGTGGAAATAGAAGATAAAGCCAGCAGGAACCAGGGACAATGTGGGTGGGTCGCTATGGAAACTCCAGCACCACTATCATTGCAGTAAAAGTTGCCATTCTTCAACCCTCCTCCTCCTCCTCCTGATATGGTACAATACTAGTTACTGCAGGAGATCCATGCTTGGGGGAAAAAATTAAGAAAAAAAAACCTGAACTACTCTCCCCTCTCTGGAATATGAGATAGAAATGGGAGAAGGAACACTCTTTTAGTCAGCTTCCCCTAGTTTTCTACCTTTCACATGACTTGGATTTTCATAATCTGTCGAAAGCCGTGGTTGCAGAACTGGAATAATTTTTGTAAATAGGTAAATATTTCCTAGTTTGTTAAAACCAATAGTATACAGGTAGTCCTTGACTTACAACAGTTCGTTTAATGACCGTTTGAAGTTAAAACAGCACTGAAAAAAGTGACTTATGACCATTTTTCACACTTACGACCATGGCTGCATGTGATCAAAATTTGAATGCTTGGCAACTGGTTTATATTTATGACGGTTGCTTTTGCGACCGGCTGACAAGCAAAGCCAACTGGGAAGCCAGGTTCCCTTTACAACCGTGTTACTAACGTAGCAACTGCAGGGATTCACTTAACAACTGTGGCGAGAAAAGTTTTAAACCGGGGCAAAACTCAATAAATGTCTCATTTAACGACATAAATGTTGGGCTCAATTGTGGTCGTAAGTCGAGGACTACCTGTACCTACTTTTCAGCACTCAGGTTTTCTTGATGTTGGATCTGGATTGCAGACAGCCAGACAAACATAGATGCAAGTGTCTGGAAGAAGCAAAATTACTCTTAGCTTCTCATTTTCCTCAGAATTAAACTAAGAGTAGTTTTGCTTATTGTAAAGAAATCTATGTTTGGCTGTCTGTTTCTTCTTTTCCTCCATCATTTGGATTTGATCCTGTAATCAGCAAAGCAAAGCATATTTAGTATTAAGCCTACCTGACATATAATGGATGGCATATAATAGATAATAGGAGTTTTTGATTGAATGTATCAACCAGCCATTATGGTATGAATCAAGCCTCTATCGCTTATTCCATGGCTAAAATCTGGATTGTTTTGTGTGTTTTGTGTGTAATCCCAGCCTTTGTGTAAGGGTCATAAAGGAATATAACTATAATGTATATATAATGTAATGGAATATAATGTAATGGGCATAAAGGAACAGACACATTGACCTACAATCAGCTTACAAACCCTCAGAATCCAAATCAACCGCACAGCCCACCAGAGACAGCATCGACCCTCAACCAGCCCACACAAGCCCCCTCACCCCACCAGCATTGCACCTCCTGACCTGATGTAACCTCCCCATCACAAGACCCATACTGATGACTCACACCTGACCCATCACAAGACCCATCACAAAACCCTCACTTGACACACCCACACCTGAAGGAAGAACACTGACACTGACATCCCCTAAGCTCTGCTGAAGACGTTACCTAGCCTGGTAACAAAACATTCGGAAACCAACCCACAAGCTCGGAGAACAAGCTTTCATCCTCATAAAGGAATATATCTATGTTATGTTCTCAAAGCATGTATGGGCAACCTGATAAATCCAAGTTGCTTTGCGTGACAACATCCCATAAACTCTAAATTGTGGCCATGCTGACTGGGATTTATGGAGATTTAATCCAAAATTTCTTGTGGGTGCCACTTGCCTACTTCTGCCTGAGAGAAACAGAACATAAACACTATATATCCAGTGGTGGGATTCAAATATGTGAACAACCAGTTCTCTGTGTGGATGCCGCTTCCGGAAGTCCAGCCTGGGCAACAAAAAATGAGCTACCGGTTCTGCCGAAGTGGTGCGAACCGGCTGAATCCCACCACTGTATATATCCCTGTATTGTAGCTGAGTTTCATCATCCTATAGTACTATAACATTTATGTTATCTTTTAATCAGTACTGGAATCAAAAATTCAGTGGAACTACATTTCAAATGTATTTCAAAATGTACACAGCTGTACATTTCAGATACGGGAGGGGGCGCAATAACTCAGCAGTTAAAGACGCTGAGCTTGTCAGCTGGAAAGCTGACTGCCTGGTTTGAGACCCGAGCATCGCTGACAGGGTGAGCTCCTGTTTCTTGCCTCAGCTCCTGCCCACCTAGAAAGCATGCCAATGCTAGTAGATAAATAGGTACCACTTTCTGTGCGCTTCGGCATGTAATCATGGTGGCTTCATGACCATGGAAAGTTGGCTTCCATATTGGCTGCCTCGGCTAAGAAATGGAGATAAGCTACACTACCTAGAGTCAGACCTTTACCTTTACATTTCAAATGCCTTACTTTCAAGAATTAGAAAAATAGAAAGTACCTCCATTCCAAAAGTGACACTTGAGAGGTTCAGCTATAGAACAACCAGGTAGAAAGGAACCCACATTTAATAACAAAATTATTTAAAGTGGGCAGATTTTATTTCTGGAGGCATCTGGATTTTGAGCACTACTTTTAATTTGACTATTGGAATGAGAAGTGTCAGACAATAAATGCTAAAAAGATCCTTCATTTTAATTGTATTTTGCATTAAAACTGGATCCAAATCAGGGTGATCTCCTTCACTGTTTGTGAGAGAAGATTTGGGTTTGCTTGCTGCATGATGAGAATGATGTGCTAGTTCTGGAGGATGCAGCAACCTCTATCCTACAGACAGGGTGAAATCATTGTGCTGTCAACATAGAAGTGAACTGTCTAGCAAAAGAATGTTTTAACCCTTATTGACATGGATATCAAAAAGGTAATGCAGGACACCCAGCACAGGTAGTATAGGATTTCTGTGTTTTGCATATTTTGTTACCAAGCTTAAGGTTCCCCCAATTTCTTCTCTTTTATTTTAAATGCACATGAATAGGTTTTCTGGCATCACCTCTCCTCTTATTACAATATTGTCATCTTATTCCATTCCCCCCTCCCCAACAGACTGTTATTTTACTCTGCATGAATATCTGATTTATTGGTATGATTTGCTGGTAACGTACACTTTGGAATTCCCATTTACAAAATGTTTATTATTTTTCAGAGCAAAATGCCCTTCCCCACCCAAGCTGAGAAATTGGCTTGGGGAACAAGCAAACATGTCATATTATTAATGTCGTATTGATTGGCATACAGCCTAGGCCTTTGGGGAAACAGGAGTGATGTTGCTATTTTGTACTAAGTTGCACTGCCTGCTAATTCCATTGTACCAACTCCCTCGGAGTGTCAATGTTCAAGAGACGAGGGAGGGAGGGATGCGCCTATAAATAGGACATCCAGAGAAAAGTAAAAAGGAGATGGGTGCTTGGTTTGGTTGGAAAAAAGGTGAAGGGATAAAGGGATAATTTGCATCAGTCTCCCAGTAGGAATAGGGCTCTGTCAGATTAAAGAGAAAGGAACTTTCTGTTGTGAAAGAAAGATCATGGAGTGTGCAGGCAAAATGCCTGCAAAAATTAGCAGTAAACCCCACCAGCTTTGTTTCTATCTTTCCTGGCACTCACTTGGAGATCCCATGCCTCCTGTTACTGCCTTAATTTCAGCCACCCGTGAAGAACATGTCCCTTTCCCAAATCAGCTGGGACAATGGAGGAAAGGCTGGTGTTTTTTTGTGGGTCTACTCCCTAGCTAAGTCACTTTGCAAGGATTTTTCACAGTTAAGCGCAGATATTCTTCTCTCTATTAAATAGATGAGTTGCCAGTAATAGAACTTGGCGGCATTTTCTTCTGGCTTTAGTATGATCTGTACACTTTCCATGACACTGTGTGTACACAAATGGAATATCTCTACATAAACCATACTTGCATATTGTTATTTGACTTGAAGTGAGATAGAAACCAGTAACCCACGGAGCATGGGCTGTGTATTTTTGCAGTCCTTAGAGCACCTCAACATTCTGATTCCAATAGTCTACTCTAACTACTGATTTCAGCAGTATGATTATTTGCTTTTTGACTCAATAAGGGACAACCTCAAATTATGCTGATGATTCAGTTTGGTGGCTGGAAGTGAGGAAGATTTCAAGAATCACTTGTTGAAGGTGTGGGGAGGGAGTGCATAAGCTGGTCTGCAGCTCATTATGCCCCCCCCAAAAAAACCCTAAGACATCAGCAAGCTATGCCATCCCATTCCAAATAAGTGGATGTTGAAGGAAAAGTCTTCATCATGGTTCAGTCAAAGCCGGGAATAAACAACATGGCGACTGCTTTAGAAAGAAGGTTGCAGTTTATTGAAGAGGAGAGCCAGACAGAAAGATGGCTCTGGAAGAAAAGAGAGCGAGCAAATGTAGGGAGTGGGTTTTTATACCTTCTTGAGCCTTTTGTTTGGAGTTGTTCCTATGGCATGAATTTTGACTTGAGTCTGAGTGTGCCTTTCTGGTATTCTGGTGGTGGTGGGTTAATCCTATTATGTCCCAAGGGTCATATCCTGCTTCCCTGAGGCTGTGGCTGATGACTCTTAGATTTTTGGTGTGTTGATTCTAGGGATCTTTCTCCCTAATCCCAGTTTCTTGATTCCAGTCTTTCTGACAAGATTATCACATCTGCATTTCTGCAGACTTGGTTTCTGTTTGGGACAGAGAGATTTGGTGGGGGGGGGGGGTGTTCTGCCTTTAAATCCTTTAGGGAAATATATTCTGTCTTTTAAATATTTCCAAAAATATTTCTTTCTCTGAGAGGGGGCTGATTTCCCACATGGACAAGAAGCTGCACTAGAAGCAATGTCTTTATCTTAGTTAAAAAATATACAGGGATGGTGATACAAGACGTGAAATGAAGAAATATCTGTTATTTAGGAAAGAGTCCAAAACTAACAAAATGTTAAAGTGCAGAGACATCACACTGTCAAAAAAAAAAAAAGGATTTATTCTCAGAGATACAGTTTTTCATGTTGTAACAGATGGCTATGAACATTCCTATCATCAGGAAGGCTGAATGAAGAAGACATTGATGCCTTCAAATTGTGCTTGAGAATATTGTTGAGGATTCCTTTGTAGCATGAATTACCACAATGAGATTACTATATGCACAGAGTTGGAACGATTCAGCACTACTCACTATGGAGGGATGGTTGGTGAAGTTGAAGTTGGCTGAAATGGATCAATGGACTTCTTTGCTTAACTACGTTTATTGGTGACTGGAAGCCTCTTAAGGACTTGTTTTGCATAAAAACGGAAAAAATGTATTTGTGATCTATGGTTTTGATGATTAGACTGGCTAGGTCAGGGGTAGGCAACCTTGGCTCTTTTATGACTTGTGGACTTCAACTCCCAGAATTCCTGAGCCAGCCATGCTGAGGGAAGGGAGAGGTTTCCAAGCTGAGCCATGCTGGCTCAGGAATTCTGGGAGTTGAAGTCCACGAGTCATAAAAGAGCCAAGGTTGCCTACCCCTGGGCTAGGTTATAGAAAGAAGAGCAATATGAGGTAACTTAGAGAGAGGGGATAAAATATATTTGTAGCTTATAGCTGCTGTGAAGAAAATTGGAAGCCATTTCTTTGTCATTTTTTTTCTCTTTTCTCTTTTTGTTCATTTTTTTCTTTCCTTGCACTTTTTCGTATTTTCTTTGAATTCTTACATTTTCTTTTTTCTTCCTTACTTTCTGTTAGTTTGTGTTAGTTTTTTTTTATTTTAAATGTCTTACAATATACACATACATATATTCCTAGGTAGTAACAAGAGGCTAGGTTTGTAGGGTGAAGGATGGAAATCTCTACCTCTTCTGTCAAAACTCTTCCTTGACCATGCCTTCCATAGTGCAGCTGATTTATTGTTCCTGCTGCCACCTATCAACTGGGGTTGGTAGTTGCCTTTACATGCACCCTTCCTCTTAACCAATGGGTGAGAAAATAGGAATCCCACTGGCGAATAACAGGGAAATAATAGTAATAATATTCTACTTCTCCAAAAGAGCTCAGCAAATACCTGAAAGCAATTAAAGTTATTTTTTGACTAATATCCAAGCCTTTTTGGAGTTCAGTTGGGGTCCTACGGGTCAGGACTTTTTTTTTCTTTTGAAAGAATTCAGTCCAAGTTCTTGAGATCAATTTTTCAAGTACGGTACCTTGTTGCATTCCAAACTGGGTGCTTTGCCATGAAGCTGGCCTACTTTAAATAGAAACCTCTGCCTGGATTTTTAATTTTCTTCTATTGACTTAAGCTCCCCTTTATTTCAGTTGGCTTGGACCCTCTAATTATGACCCATAGCTTTCAGGCTTGCAGGTTAAGCTGCCTCTTATCTGACCATTTGCCTGGCTATGGCTCTCCCTTGCTCCCATCTCCCAAGGTCATTTCCACATCCCTTTACTCTGACCCTCTGTAGTTTTTAGAGAATCAAGAACATCTTCCCTTTTTGAGAATCATCTATACCAGTGGTGGCGAACCTATGGCACGGGTGCCAGAGGTGGCACTCAGAGCCCTCTCTGTGGGCACATGTGCCGTTGCCCCAGCCTCACCTCCCCCCACGACCCCCTCCTCTCCAGCAGCCCCCCTGAAGGAGAGTCACCCCTGAGCGTGGCCCACCCAGAGCAGCGCAGCCAAGGACCTGGCAGCCAGGCAGCGTAGACAAGTCTCTGCCCTCACATCCCATCATGCACAGTTGATGCTGCAGGGCGCGGGCAGAGGGCATGACCGCCATAGTGCTGCTGGGCTGCCTGGGCGATCTGTAGCAGGCTCTGGAGGTGGTGAATGGCCCCGCAGGCAGGCGGGGCAGGGGGTGGGGCAGGGGCGGGGCCAGTTTTGGGGCACTCGTTCTCTAAAAGGTTCGCCATCACTGATCTATACAAAGGAAAATTGAACCTAAACTTTCTTTTTCTAAAAAAAAAAAAAAGGGAAAGAGAATATAAAACTTCTTTAGAAACTCTAAGGAGCCCCGTGTAAAATGTTCAGCGGTAAATATAGGAGTTGCTCAAATATAGCGAGTGGCTCCAGAGAATCTCCTCTCACGAAGAATTAATAAGAGAAATCTAAAATTAGAAGAATCTCAGCAAAACATGAGATGGCATTAATTTGTTAAGAATCACAGAGAGCTCCGTTAGTTAGAGATTCAAAGTGGTGTAAACAAACCTAAATACCGGGTTTGCATAGATTAAAAAAAAACAAACTCTTCTGACCACAATCATCAAAACCAAAAGAGCAGATTTAGGTATACCCGGCCAAATTAAGTCTCTTGCTAAAACACCTCTTATTGCTTGAAGACAAAAATTCATGAAGCCAAGGATCCAAGTTGATCCCTGAATCTTATGAGGTTTTGGTAGATTGCAATCCTTTTGCAGGGCCTCCATTTCCTTGTCTCAATTTGTCTACTCTATTTAATGGAATGACAGTTTTTCTTTTGAGAAAGAGGAAGGGCTTAAAGGATCTCCATGTACAGGTAAGTACAAACTCTCCTGCCTGAGGTAAATGATGACTTCCCGACATGCAGCTGACAATCTGTGATGAGAGGCCGGGAATCTGGGGGAATGCAAGATGGCTGAGCTGGCTTCACAACAACCTGAAGACATGAACAACCAAGCGTTCCATGTCAGATGAAGATGAAGCACTAAGAGTGAAGCTAAAGCTTAGATTTTCTGCACACAGAATGAAAAAGCAAGAGTCATGTGAAAAGCCTGATGCTTAGAAAAATGAAAGAATATCAAAAGGAGATCAACAGAAGAAAAGATGGCAGGTGATTACTACCAATGATATAAGCAGGAATATAGTTAAAGAAGCAGTTACTGGCCAATAACTGACTAAATGATGTCTATCAGGTCACGAAGAATCAGAAGTAACTCAACCACAACAGTCTGTAATACGAGTGCTCTATTTTTAGAAAAATCCCTTGTGAGTTTCTGTTTTAGCTACTTCCTTAGCTTAACTGTCATTATATTGAAAAAATATTTAAAGCATACCATCAGACCCAGTCTTTTGGAGTCTTAAATCATTTTCCAATATTTTCCATCTTTTTACAGAACACATTTATAGAACATTATATTTAATAGAGCACTATTTTATTACAGATTGAAATAAACAAGCATTATATCAGAAGGTTACAGAGCACTTAGGATGGCACAGCATTCACACAGACAAGCTCACTAATACAATCCTATATCAAGACTTAGAAAATGACCATTTAAACAAGGCTATATTAACCATGTTAAGAAAGAAAGCAATGAGCTAATCTAATAGTTGCTTAAGTGTTTGTCTCTCATGTTTGATAGTTGTTTGCAGGCATATTTTCCCCCAAATCTAAAAATATTGTTTTCAAACTTTTTATTGCTCTATTTGCATCTTTTTCTGAGATACATTTAAAAAGATAAAATCATCCCTGTCAGGGTCTGCAATGCTGTACTTTTAACAATGTTTCACTTTCCAAATGTCAGAATAACAGAGTTGGAAGGGATCTTGGAGGTCTTCTAGTCCAACTCCCTGCTCAAGCAGGAAACCCTATACCATTTCAGAGAAATGGTTGTCCAATCTCTTCTTAAAAATCTCCAGTGTTGAAGTACCCACAACTTCTGGAGGCAAGTCGTTCCACTGTTCAATTATTCTAACTGTCAGGAAATTTCTCCTTAGTTCTAGGTTAGTTATCTCCTTGATTTATTTCCACTCATTGCTTCTTGTCCTGCCTTTGGATGCTTTGGGGAGTAGGTTGACTGCCTCTTCTTTGTGGCAGCCCCTTAGATATTGGAAGACAGCTGTCATATCATCTCTGGTTCTTCTCATTAAACCAGACATACCCAATTCCTGCAACCACTCCTCATAGGTTTTAGCTTCCAGTCCCCTAGTCATCCCTGTTGTTTCTCTCTGCACTCTTTCTTGCATCTCAAAATCTTTTTTACATTGTAGTGACTAAAACTGGATGTAATATTCAGTGACTGTCTAAGGCAGTGATGGCAAACCTTTTAGAGACCGAGTGCCCCAAAATCGCCCCACCCCCTGACCTGCCCCTGCTCTGCCCCACCCCCACCCACCTGCAGGGCCACTCACCGCCTCCACGACCCACCACAGGAGATCGCCCAGGTGACCCTGCAGTGCCATGGTGGCCACACTCTACACCCATGCCCCGCAGCATCATCTGTGCGTGACGGGGTGCAAGGGCGGAGTCTTGTCCCTGCTGCCCGGCTGCCATGTTCTTGGCTGCGCTGCTCTGTGCGGGCCACGCCCGGGGGCAACTTTCCTCCGGGGGGGTCTGCTGGTGAGGAGGGGGCCACAGGGGAAGCTAGGACTGGAGCGACGGCACGTGTGCCCACAGAGAGGGCTCTGAATGCCGTCTCTGGCACACGTGCCATAGGTTCGCCACCACTGGTCTAAGGAATTTATGCCTCTAACCCTTTTCCTAGCTTTAACTAGCACTGATATGGTATCACTAGATACCAGGGTCAAAATTATGGTAAAGACTGTAGCTTGCTTTCTGTTAAATTAGTTGTCAGCTTCTTCCTCCCAGAATTCATTTCATTTGACTGAAATCAGTGGTATGTTTTTCTTGGAGATTTTCTGTATTTGATTCATTGATGTTTTCATTCAATTAAATTGTGCTTCCTCTATCACAGTGGAAGCATAGCTTTATGGTAAATATCAGATTGTTGGGCATCCTGTTTTATTCCGAAACCTGGAGAACAATTCCCAAATAGATCATGGCATAACATCTTCAGATTCAATCAAGCTTTTTTTTTCAGAGGTTTTCCAGAACTTGCGGTACTGTGGGATACAAGTGATGCTCATTGCCTGGATCCTTATCAGAATGGGAGTGATTATCTCAAATGAGAATAGAGCAAGCCAAGTCAACAAGCCACATTCACAGAACTGAAGGGCTGCTTCATGTTCTCCAGAATAGGATGAGAGGTTCTGCAGCAGACCATGATTGAGGAAGCTGAATTGTGGCAGCTGAAAATCAGCAGGGAAGCTTCAGTTTATAAGAAGAAAGTAGCAGGAGAGAAGGCTTAATTCTCCTCTGTGCACTGCTTCTCCCCTGCATGCTTTTTTTGGGGGGGGGGAATAAATAGGGTGAGATGGAGCAGGCTGCTAAACCGGCTGTTTTATATTCCAGAGTCAGAGTTGCTAACATATACGATCATCTCATAACACTAAAACACGAAGCAAAGGGGGCTTTCCACACTCATGATTTTATATCCTTGGAGAATGGTAGCTGTCCTGTCCGGAGTTCCCTTTTACTCCTTCAGATCACTGCCAGAACTTGAACCTCGCAGGATGCTTTTGCAGTTCAGTTTACTGAGGTTGCTCTTTGGAATCTGATAGCAGCAAGACTGGGTCTTCTATCTTTGACAGCTGCTTTAAAGTGAACCCTGAGTTCATATCATGTTAAGCTAATTCATCATGATTTAAAAACCACAGTTTATGTTTCATGCTAAAATAGTAGATAGGCTTAGCTCTTAGGCTTATATACCGCTTCACAGTACTTTACAGCCCTCTCTAAGCAGCTTATAGAGTCAGCATATTATTCCCCCCCCCAACAATCTGGGTCCTCATTTTACCAACCTCGGAAGGATGGAAGGCTGAGTCAACCTTGAGCCGGTGAGAATCGAACTGCTGACAGTGGGCAGAATCAGCCTGCAATACTGTATTCTAATCACTGCGCCATCACGACTCCATTGGCTGTCAGTAGAGAGATAGTGATGGCAACATAAGAACCAGGGCAATAGCAAGTGCAGCTGTAGCAGCCTATGAAATGAAACTCAAAAACAATGTGAAAATGGCTCAGTGGTTGAAATCACACGAGGTTGCCCAGCGTTGTTCAAGATATAATGTGAGAATATTGAAATCTGAGTTGATTTTGTCGGACCTCAGATAAAACAGCCACCAACATTCAGTAAGCTTCAGTGATGGCAGGGACCTGGGAAAGTCCATTCTCGTTGTGATGGAAGTTCTTGGGCTTCCAGGTTTGAAATCACAATGGAAGTTGGAACAACGTTGAGCAGGGAGTTGGACTAGAAGACCTTCATGGTCCCTTCCAACTCTGATGATGTTCTATGTTCTAAGTCAGGTGGCCCTGGGAGAGAACTGACTTGTGTTTTATGGCTGCTGCGTGACCAACCATTTGGAGCAGTGGCCACTTTTCCCATCTTCTTCCTTGCCCTATTTCATGAACCTGACATTGGAGTGGATAGGAATCTGCCATGCCTGTTACAATGGTGTTTTGCAGTGGCCCTGGGTTTGTATAATCTGTGTCTCCAAGGATTTGTGGGAGAATTGTAGCCGATTGGCCTGGAGACTTGGATGTTAGAGAAAAGGTGTTGGAAAGAAGCCAGAACCATTCACTCCTTTTCAGATGAAAGATGGGATGGGAGGATGTGTCTGGCTGGTTTGGAGGGGGTGTGGGAGAGAGTTTCCTCCTCTGATCCACTGAGTAAGAGTGGAAGAGTTGTGGGGTGGGAAGGTGAATGTATGAAATAAGGTGTGGATAGACTGGCCATATGTAGAGGTGCTGGGGATAGATGGCTATTCTGCTGAGTTATTTATACTGCGTTGGGGCCTTTGACATCCATGGATAGTCACCTGGTGACCCTGTTTTGGGTGACACGATCTCTCCTGGATAAGATGGGTCAAAGGATCTCTTTTAGACAAGTTGCATAGTGAGTACCGTACCAAGTTGTTCAGATTCCCTCAGAATTCGATTCCAGCTGTGCTGGTCCTGTGAAGGAATATTACTAGCCTCTAGTTTCACTATTTCTTTAAGTAGGATCAAAGGATAGCATTCACAGCACATGGCCTAATTCACACACAAGGGCTAACCTAGTATTCCCTGCCTCTAGTTACACACAGCTCCTGAAATCTCAAACTGATTCCCTAACACCCAGGATGTTTTTGAGCATGATCCACTAAATAAGGCATAGTGACTTCATTCACATATAAGAGTGGTTTTTCTGCAAAGAGATTATTCATACAAGAAATCAAAACAGGCAATTCATAATTTGGGGTGACCTCATCTGTCTGTCTGTCTGTCTCTGTCTCTGTCTCTCTCTCTCTCTCTCTCTCTCACTCACTCACACACACACACACATCCTTTATGATCTGTTTAGCATAGGTCTGAGCACAAAGGAAGTCATCCTGAAATATGATGTGCAGGGCAGAATTGCTGGAAACCCCAACAAGGGAAAAATGCCTGAGGAAAAGAGGGCAAAGTACAGTAGAGAGGATGTATGTATTATTTTATCAATGGTGCTTATCCTTCCAAATTTTTCCTCCTGCACTGCTCAGTAAAGGTGTGCTGCTGAAAATCCAGAAGTATGCAGATTTGTGACAAGAATTTTTAACTGTTGTTTATGTACAGATACACTCAGAAGAGAGCCATAACTAACTGAAGTTCCCTGTTAAATATATTCTAAATTACAAATTGCAATAGCTAAACTCTCAAAAGAATTTCAAATATTGAGGTTTTGAGGGGAGGAGAGGGACGTTTTTGTTTTGTCCTTTTGTCATCACTCCTGTTAAAAAATTGGGATTTTTTTAGATTGTAGATAAAGGAATAATTAATTTTGAAATGAGAGAGAATACATACAGCCAAATGCTATGGTTATCACTGCCAGCGATTATTATTATAAAGATCCAGAGAAATGTTATATTCATACATCATGCTTATCCACACTTAACTGAGCTATGATTTGAATTAATAAATTTGGGTTCACTCAGCACACTGAGCCATGTACTGTACTACTAGCCAACCAGCTTGTAGCCTAGCACATCAGATGAAGCCATCCAGTGAGTGGTTCAAATATGGTGCTCAGGTGCTGAATAAAACCAGAGTTAACTGGGTTCACCATGGTAAGCCAAAATTAAACCACATTATGGCTTAGCATAATGCTTAAGTCCGGTTGGTTTCTACAACCCAATGGTACATTTAGGCAGCATCAAACTTCCCTATACTCATTAATTGTCAGCTATTATTATGTATTGTCAGTGTCAGACTTCCCCTTGCTCACCAGTAAGATGAGCAAAAATGCATATTTAATCAATGATCACAATAAAAGAGATGTGATTAAAGAGTGTAAAAGAATGCATATTTATTGATTTAATTAGTTGCCCATCTCAACCTTGTAACTCTAGGCACCTCGCAGTGCAAAAGCATAAAAAGACAGAACATCATGAAAGCAGCATTACAAATTATAGTGCAATCCAAATCCTATGGATGTGATGCCTGGCCTCAAAGCCGAGGGAAAAGCCATGCCTTCAAAGCTTTCTGGAAGGCTACCCAGATCTTGTGGAGTGAGGGATCATCAGTCTTCTTACAGAGAAGTACAAGCTCCCACTAGATATGGGGTAGTCAACCTTGGCTCTTTTATGACTCGTGGACTTCAACTCCCAGAATTCCTGAGCCAGCTGTGCTGTGTTGAAGTCCACGAGTCATAAAAGAGCCAAGGTTGACTACCCCTGCACTAGATGATATGTTTCATGGAATGGACCCAGAGCACATGCTCACTCTGTCAAATCAAATGAGGATAGGTGATCCTGCAAATAAACTGGCCTTGGCCATGTGAAGCTTTATAGGTGACCATCAGAGGCCTGGAGACTAAAACATACGAAGAACAGCTGCAGGACTTGGGTTTGGCTAGTCTAAAGAAAAGAAGAAATAGGGGAGACATGATAACAGTATTCCAGTATTTGACGGGCTTCCACAAAGACGAGGGGGTCACGTTGTTCTCTAAAGCACCAGAGGGCAGGACAAGAAACAATGGTTGGAAACTGATCAAAGAGAGAAGCAGCCTGGAATTAAGGAGAAACTTCCTGACAGTGAGGACAATTAACCAGCTTGCCTCCAGAAATTGTGGGGGCTCCATCACTGGAGATTTTTAAGAAGAGGCTAGACAGTCACTTATCTGAGTTGGTATAGGTCAGTGGTGGCGAACCTATGGCACGTGTGCCAGAGGCGGCACTCAGAGCCCTCTCTGTGGGCACGCGCGCCATGCCCCAGAGATGGCAACCGTCCCTCTTCAACCAGCCGCCCGCTAACTGGCCGAGGTCCCACATGGCCGGATGCATCCCAGCACCCATGTACTCGCTGGCCTCTGTGTGCAGGGGCCAATGGTGTCAGGCAGCACTCGCCCCGGCCCCTGCCTCACCTTTCCCTGTGACAATGGCACCTCCACCCTGTCTTGCCTTGCCTCGCCTCACCCGCAGGATGAGCCTCCTGCCCACCGTCCCACAGACATCCCTCCCCACGAGCAACATCGAGGTGATCACGCCCACCTTGGCCACTCCCACCCAATCTGCCATGACCACCACAGCCACGCCCATCCATTGGGTCACACTCACCTGGCACCCGGCAATAAATAAGTGGGTTTTGGGTTGCAGTTTGGGCACTCGATCTCTAAAAGGTTCGCCATCACTGGTATAGGTTCTCCTGCTTAAGCAGGGGGCTGGACTAGAAGACCTCCAAGATCCCTTCCAGTTCTATTCTATTCTATTCTATTCTATTCTATTCTATTCTATTCTATTCTATTCTATCAAAACTTTAAACTGAATCTCGAAGACTACCAGGACTAAAGAAGCACACAAAGCATAGTTTGAGTTTAATTTAGTTTGAGCACTGAATTAAAATGTAACATTTGTTCATTTATCTGTAATTACTGACGGGCTTCACACACTGTACAACACCATGGCATGTTTCACTAGGGGTTATTAGATCAATCCCAATCAATTTAGCATAACACGCTAAGCCAAAACCAAACAAAACCATAATATTGCTTAGTCTATCGCGTGGTTCTGAATACTGTAGCGGTTTCTTTTTTTGAAGAGCTATAAAGTATAGTCTTTATAATCCCTGGCTTCTAATTTCTGCTGGAGCACATGGATATTAATTGGTAAGGAAACAGCACTTACCACAAAGTTAGAGGCGCTCTTTCTTCCTCGTTCTCATTCTGTATCTAATGCCTGATACTGAAAGCAGGTCATTGAGATACGTTTAGCTCATTGTAAATCCAGACATCAGTTAATAGAAGATATAGGAATATACATGTGTTTAGTAGGTAAATCCACGTTCCAGTTTTGCTGAAACATGAATTATTAACTTGCTGATCTGAACGGTACTAAGTAGTTTAAAGTCATATACTTGGATGTCTCTGGATTGGTGGACAGTAAGCAGCCACGTCTTCCCACTCCTCCTGCCTGCCCCCCCCTCTTCCACAGCCTGCTCATCCCAGGGCCTCCCCTGGAACAAAGGGCAGTTTTCAAAAGCCTAGCAGCCCTTAGAGTGAAATGCTGGTGCCAGTCCATCCTCTTTCAGGCAACCCCTGCCAGCTGGCCACGGCATCAAAGAAACAAAGAGGAGCAGCTAGCACTGTGCACCTGCTGCTGAGATTTTGTTTGCAAGGCTTTGTAGGCCCGTATCAGCCATTCCAGTGTGCTGAACACACCTGACCAGCCAAAGGTATTCCCTGATATGGGTTTGCAGTAAAAAAAAAAAAAAAAAAGCCCTCGCCACTTATCACTCCTGACTTTCAGAAAGAGCTGCTGGACTGCAGTTGCATGGATCTCGCTAGAAAAAAAAGGAGAGAAAGCACAAGTTACCAACGAGTATAGAATAAATGCAGAAACTTAGAAGACTAAAACCCGTCCAAGGACAGGTGATTTTTGATGCGCTCCACCCAATCCAATAACACATAGAGCAGGGAATGCAGAATTAATAATAATAATAATAATAATAATAATAATAATAATAATAATAACAACAACAACAACAAAACAACAACAACAACAACAACAACAATAATAATGGTTATCTGCTCCTTCACATAGTTGAATAGGTATAAAGAATAACAGAATAACTGAGTTGGAAGGGACCTTGGAGGTCTTTTAGTCCAACTCCCTGCTCAGGCAGGAAACCCTATGCCATTTCAGACAAATGGCTGTCCAGTCTCTTCTTAAAAACTTCCAGTGTTGGAGCATTCACAACTTCTGGAGGCAGGTTGTTCCACTGGTTAATTGTTCTGACTGTCAGGAAGTTTCTCCTTACTTCTAGGTTGCTTCTCTCCTTGATTAGTTTCCACCCGTTGCCTCTTGTCCTGCCTTCAGGTGCTTTGGAGAATAGCTTGACTCCCTCTTCTTTGTGGCAGCCCCTGAGATATTGGAACACTGCTATCATGTCCCCCCTCGTCCTTCTCTTCATTAGACTAGAGAAGGACGAGGAGGGCCATGATAGCAGTGTTACAATATTGATTTTTTTATTTGGATATCTTGCAGAGAGTTTGCTGTTTTGTGTGAATGGCAGTTTCAGTAAACTAGTAGGCAGAATGTTGCCAGAGAGTGAAAAAGCTAAAAGATCATGCAGGAAGATGAAAAACAAAAACAAAAATCACCCAGTCATTGTACCCACTGCATTGGAAAACACAATAAAAATATCATTCAAAAGCAATTATCAGAAAGTTCTGGTGATTCAATTTGAAAAAGACAAGTAAGCTTTCACTGAGTACAGATGGCAGTTCTAACAAGGATAACAAGCTCTCCCAGTACTTGTCACCACCGAAGATTTTCAAGGTTCAGTTAGGTGTCACATTCTGGATATGCCTACAACAAACCATGGAGATACTGAAAGTACTCCAAAAGGCATGAAAATGGTTTATAGCCCCAAGAATGTGTTTATGTGGCTTTTGTCTCAGTATCTCAGAAACAATTGGCAAGAACCACATTGTTCTGAAGCTTCAATACAAGAAATTGATGGGAAATTTTGTGGGTCTTATTCTCACACTGCATTTGGCTGGATCCGTCAGGGGTTAAGCTAACAAATATCAAAATGGAGTCCATTGACCCAATCAGCTAACCTTGAGATATTAAATTTAACCCAAAACAGACCCAGTCAAGCACAGAATGAATTAACAGTATCCCAGCTCAGTTGTGTTGTGAGGGCACCTCCCAAGAGAGAGCTTGGGAAGGATTCCATGGATGAGACTCCTCAAGAGGAAAATAACTCAAGAAGCTTGGGAAATTTTGAAAAGTGGATTATAAAAGCCCAGTCTAGCACAATACCAATGAAGAAGAAAAATAACAGCTCTCAAAAGAAACCATCTGGCTGCATAAAGAACTCTGCGATAAATTGAAAGACAAAAAGGACAAGTATAAAAAGTGGAAAGAGGGGCACATAACTAAGGCAGAATATCAGGAAATACCCCAAGCCTGCAAAGATGAAGTGAGGAAAGCTAAGGCTCAAAATAAACTAAGGCTTGTGACAAAAGTAAAAAAATAACCCCAAAACCCCACCTTCTTTCAACATGTAAAAAACAAGAAAAAATGTTAAGGAAATGATTGGTCTATTAGTGGGAGAAAGTGTCAAGAAGGTGACAAGCAACAGAGAAAAAGCAGAACTACGTAACTCGTTTTTTGCATCCATCTTTACACAAAAGGAAAAAAAACAGTCCAAACTATCAAAAACAGTACCGTAAAAAACAGATAAGAAACACAAGTTAAAATAAGCAAGAAAATGGTAAGTGAGCACCTGTCCACCCTAGACGAGTTCAAATCACCAGGACCAGATGGATTACACCCCAAGGTTCTGAAGGAACTGGCAGACGTGATCTCAGACCCACTGAACTATATCTTTCAAAGATCCTGGAGCACCGGGAAACTACCAGAGGACTGGAAAAGAGCTGATGTAGTTCCCATCTTCAAAAAGGAAAAAAAATGGATCCAGGAAACTACAGACCTATCAGCCTGACCTCAATACCTGGGAAGACTCTGGAAAAGATAATCAAGCAACGAATCAGTGAACACCTAGAGGCAAACAAAGTCATAACCAAAAGCTAACATGGGTTTGTCAAAAACAGATCAGTAAGGCATTTGATAAAGTAGATCACAACCTACTACTTGATAAGATAGAAAAATGTAGGTTAGACAGCATCACCACCAGATGGATTTGTAACTGGCTGACCAATTGCACTCAACCTGTAGTCCTCAATGGAATTGCATCTACATGGAGGGAAGTATGTAGAGGGGTACCCCAAAGCTCTGTTTTAGGCCCAGTACTCTTCAACATCTTCGTCAATGATTTGGATGAGTGGATAGATGGGGAACTCATCAAATTTGCAGATGACACCAAGCTGGCAGGAATAGCCAACACTCCAGAAGACACACTTAAGATACAGAAGGATCTTGACAGACTTGAATGTTGGGCACTATCTAATAAAATGAAATTCAGTGGTGAAAAAGTAAGGTTCTACATTTAGGCAAGAAAAACCAAATGCACAGGTACAGTATAGGTGGTTCCTGGCTCAATAGTAGTAGCTGTGAGAGAGATCTCGGAGTCCTAGTGGATAATCACTTAAATATGAGTTAACAGTGGACTGCAGCTGCCAAAAAAGCCAACACAATGCTAGGCTGCATTAACAGAGGGATAGAATCAAGATCACATGAAGTGTTAATACCACTTTATAACACCTTGATAAGACCACACTTGGAATACTGCATTCAGTTTTGGTCACCACAATGTAAATAAGATTTTGAGATTCTGGAAAGAGGGCAGAGAATACCAACGAAGATGACCAGGGAACTGGAAGCTAAAACATATAAAGAACAGTTGCTGGAATTGGGTATGTCTAGTTTAATGAAAAGAAGGACTAGGGGTGACGTGATAGCAGTGTTCCAATATCTCAAGGGTTGCCACAAAGAAGAGGGAGTCAAGCTATTCTCCAAAGCACCTGAAGGCAGGACAAGAAGCAATGCATCGAAACTAATCAAGGAGAGAAACAACTTAGAACTAAGAACAAATTTCCTGACAGTTAGAACAATCACTCAGTGAAACAACCTGCCTCCAGAAGTTGTGAATGCTCCAACACTGGAAGTTATTAAGAAGAGATTGGACAACCATTTGTCTGAATTGGTATAGGGTTTCCTGCCTCAGCAGCAGGTTGGACCCTTCCAACTCTGTTATTCTATTCTATTCTATTCTATTCTATTCTAGTCTAGTCTAGTCTAGTCTAGTCTAGTCTAGTCTAGTCTATTCCATTCCATTCCATTCCACCCTGTCAATTGTTTGTTTTGGGACTTCTAGAATTCTTTACAATCCTTTAATGACAGCTCTACCTGAGTCATGTGATTGGGAAGGGCTTAAGAATGGAGCCGTGGTTATCCAACTACCTCTCCATAAGACACTGAAGTGTCCTCACAACAGATCCTCCATCTTGGTACTAGCCAGTTGAAGCTGGATCAAGGACATCTAGCAAGAAACTGATGGTTTCCATTGAAAAACACAAAACAACCTGTTATGCAACTATTCTGACAGAGTAGGTGCCTAAGACAGGTTGGTGACTTGCAAGGCTCCAACTTGTTTGCTGCAGGACCTCCCTCTCCCATCCAGTTCTGGGCCCAGTGCCTCTGTGACCATTTCTGTTTGGGTTGCCAGGGAGAGCAGAATCTGCCTAACAACAGGACTCTTTAATTTTCTTTGGGAGAAATAGAGATTCCATGAGATTGCTTTTCCTAACTACTGTAGTAACTTCCACTGCCATTTCCTACCAAGTGATTCCTGCCTCCATAGATTTTTCTCCTACTCAGCAGACAGAGAGAGTTGCTATAGAGGGGGAAAAAGTGGATAGGTTTTTCTCTTCTGCAAGTAGAGATACTTCACACACACACACACACACACACACACACACTGCTCTCCACTACATCTGTTCTTGACTGCATTGCTGCCTCTGGCAGTAGTAACAACTATTCTCACCCTTGTGTGAGGGTGGCAGTTTTCAAAGAGGTGTGCCTTCACTGGTGATGTGGAGAAAAGCCTTCAGTTATGGATGTTGTGGAAACAGGGGCATGCATACCACTGAGGAAATTAATAATTAAAAAAAACAATGATATTTCCTGATCGATTTCTATCTGGGAAAAGTACCAAAAGGGAAAAGAAAATCTTAGTGAAAACATTTTCTTCCTATAGTGAATCAATTTAAATCTTCAAAGATGCTGCAGTTCAATGGTTAAGTATGAGTTGCACACTTGAAAGAATTCTTTCCGGAAGCCCTTAAATGTTACTTCATAACTCAACATTGATGATGATGACAATGATCTGTTTCATTCAGGCTTCACGAAATAAGAGGAACTGGTAATCGATATGGAATTTAGAAAAGTAGGCTAGCAAATATAGGTATATTCAAACTGTGTTCTGCATGCTTTCATACTATGGCTCAGCAGGGGTCTTCAAACTTGGCCCTTTTATAACTTGTGGACTTCAACTCCCAGAATTCCTCAGCCAGGCACGCTGGCTGAGGAATTCTGGGAGTTGAAGTCCACAAGTTATAAAAGGGCCAAGTTTGAAGACCCCTGCTTTAAGAACTTTAATATGTTGCTTCAATGGGAGGAATCTCCAATCCACAGAACAGGATCCCTGAATCCAGTGACCTGTTGGCTCCTATAGTGTGTATCTCCATCAGAGGATAATGCTTCTGGTCTGATCCTATGCATCTCCCTTTCCCTTGTCTTCCAGTCCTTTCCAGAGGCAAAAGCCTTGGCAAGGATATCTCCTTTCCAGGGGAAAACCAAAGACAGAAGAAAATTTAGGAGACAGCAATAGCTAAAAAAAAAAGTTTGCAGAGGAAGTGGAACATTTGAAAAGGAATTTTGGGTGGTGTGCAAAATAATTTTGGGTGGCAGACTTCTGTCCCTGGCCATGATGTGCTATGTGGGCACCTGTTGGCACATTGCATTACACTATCAATCATTTTTAGAAGAAAATTGGTGTACTATGGTATCTGTCAATATTATTGAGGAAAACTTTCAGAAGGCAGATTCAAAATTTGCTCGATTGCAGCTAGTCAGAAAGCTGGATATCAATGGATCAATTGTAAGCATCAAATTCCAAGGATGTTTCCAGTGTATATGAAGCAAAAAAAAAAATCCCATTCTAAAAGAGGTAGTTGTACCTGATCCTATAAGGAGAGTTGATTTGAATGATTCATTGATACTTTGGCTAGAAACATTGCCCGACAAAACAATTTTTGTATATTTTATTACGTATACATGTCTGATGAGAAAGTAAAAAAAAAACAACAGTTTTGGCACCAACTATTCAAATGGCAAAGTCTAACTGTTGGCCAATCTGTGCTTTCTCATTTTGTGAAATATGCTTTACTTAACATACCTAATGCTGTAATGTTCTCTGCGGAATTCTTCCAGTTTGGTTAGAAAAATGCACTTGGAGAAAGCTTCTTAGAAATTTCTGCAGCTCATGCTGCAGCTGTAGCACATGGAGAATACACACTGAGCTATTTACACCATTCCAGAATCAGCTCTACACCTCTGCATTCTCACACTACCATCCATGTTCAGCTGCTGAGCTGATTTATTTCTGACTTGTGATGTCATCTAAAGTGGAAAAAAGTAATATTTCTGTTTACAACAATGAAAGCCCAGAAGAGCTGGTGGGTGGTCAATGGTGCACTGAAATATTTATTTCCCTATTCCTGAGCCTGATGTGTTAGCAGACAGAATATATTTTCCTGATTCTTTGAAGCACACAAGGCCTGTGTTTGCAGAACAGTTGTTAAGGTTTATTCAGCTAACCAGCTTTTGGGGGCTTTGCAGACCCTAAAAGGGGCTGAGTATTGCAGCTCGCTGAATTTCAACGATAATGCTGCGTTCATGACATATTCAGTCATGATTGATTAAATAAACTATAACTGGCTGTTCCCACACAATGCATTAAAACAAACCGTGATTGCATTCAAATGCTAAGCCACAAGTAGCAAACCACATTTTGGCACAGTGAAAATCAGTCTTTTCCCCCCCAAAGTGCAGGTAGTACTTTAAAAACTAGCTGTGTCTATGTGAACCTATGTCTATTAGTACATAATTTACAAGACATTTGTGTTTATTCAGGACTGGATTCGTTTAGGACCCTAACCCATTGTCTGAGTCTTATCATTCCCTTAGGTAAAATGTGGTTTCCCAATGTTGAACCCAGTAAATGTATTTGCTTATGGTTATGAATCCAGCAAGTGGGTTAAATTATTAAAATGTGGTTAAGCTAACCATTATCTAGCACAATGAGTAAACATGGCCATTGTAGCATATGTATCTTTAAATGCATGAATAAATATATTCAGTGCTTTTTTTCCTAAAAAAAAAAAAAAAAGGTGCCGGAATTCATACACATCATACAATCCGCCTTGCCTACCCTACAAAGTTCCATCCAAAAAAGGTGCCGGAACTCCGTTCTGGGTGTTCTATGAGAAAAAAAGCCCTGAATATATTAGAAAAATGTCACCAGAATATTTGAATAATCTGAAGCTGAATCCTTATAGTGGACCAAGTGGAATATAACTTGTTAGTGGCTTGACCCAATGTATGCGTCCAGCCACTACCGCAAACTGTGATTGAAACAAATGAGGGGTCAGTTAGATTTATGAACCTAATCTGAATCTTATAGTTTATGATCTTGGGAGATAAAATCAATATATTCAGTGCAAAATGAAAAGGGTTTTTAATATGTTCTTTGCCTTCCGCTCGTCTAACTTTAGTTATGCGTGTCATACTTATACGATCTAGAAAAGACGTATATTGAACTTCGAGAGTGTTTGAAGGAATCAATGTAGAACAACGATCCACTACTATCACGACTCGTGTATATGTAAAATTCCGACATTTCTCTTTGATGGAAAAATAAATGTGAAAGAACCACACTAAGGAACGACAATACTGTACTAATTGAAGAATGCAGGAGCAAGGCTTCTGAGGCTGTTTTTCACTGCCTGCTGTACTCTTCTGATCGTATAAATCTTTTCACCTTTGTTCTACTTGCGAGCCAAGACTTGGAGATACTCTAGTCTAGTAGCTGTTTTTAGAGAACACATTTTCACAATATAGCCTTTATTTCATACCCAGTCTGCTGTGGAGACAGTCCTTAGTTTTTCCAATAATGCTTTCCGTCTTCTCCTAACATGCGTTTTTATACAAATGATTTGTGGAACCTTGTGCATGAACGTAGCGATGACACAGCCAAGGGTTGGCATATGTTAAGTTCCTATATGCTGATTGAACACTTCAGGCGTGCCTCCTCCCCTCATCCCCATTGTTAGGCACTGCCTAAGTCTAGATTGGTTTGAATTGCAGGAAAAACCACACCGGTCTCTATAGAGACACCTTCATGTGGCATGCATGACCTATGCCAGTGATGGCAAACCTTTTAGAGACTGAGTGCCCAAAAACTGGCCCCGCCCCTGCTCCACCCCCTCTCCCGCCCCCACTCTGCCCCCCCATCCCTCACCCCGCCTGCCCGCAGGGCCACTCACCGCCTCCAGGGCCGCCGCAGATCACCCAGGCAGCCCAGCAGCACTATGGCGGTCACACCCTCTGCCCGTGCCCTGCAGCATATAGGAATTTAACATATGTAGGGGGTGGAGCTTTCTCAGTGTCCTGTGGGAGCTCCTCCTCTTCATCCTTTTCCCTTCATCTGCTCTACTGACCTCCAGCAAGACTACTTTTAGACACAGGTCTACTGATCTTCGAGAAGACTAGATGTATGTTCAGAAATAGCCCAAATGACAAGGGATGAGTGTAGAGTATCCCTGCATGGACATCCTGTCAATTGGACAACTTGAAAGTTGGTTACACTCTTCCAAACTATCCTGCGCACTTAAGGAGAGTGATTTCCTACTGGCAGCTGACACCGGCTGTGAGGGGAAGCAAAGCCTGGGGACTCTACTGATCTCTGTCCTTAAAATCTCCCTCAATAAAGCTATAAGGATAGACTCTCTCACCTTGTTACTGAGCATTGTAATTGAGGCTGATTACAACATGGTTCTCAGGACAGCACAACTTTTATTGGCACATGTTGAGTCAAGGAGTGGAGCAGGGGTCTTCTAACTTGGCCCTTTTATGACTTGTGGACTTCAACTCCCAGAATTCCTCAGCTAGGCACGCTAGCTGAGGAATTCTGGGAGTTGAAGTCCACAAGTCATAAAAGGGCCAAGTTTGAAGACCCCTGGAGTGGAGGAATGCACCGTAATGTGGCTGCGAGGAAGATTCCTGAGTTTTTAAACAGATGTTTTAAAGACTTCTGCAGCTAGCGGCACCATCGTTAAAATTTTTGTTATTTGTAGTTTATCGCATTTATAAAGTCTGGTAAATAACAATTTGCAGTTACATTTCTTTGGCTGTTTCCTTTGGCTTTTTTCTGGCCTTCTTGCCTGACTTGTCCCACCTTTACAGGATGTGAGCATTTGCAACAGCAACTTTTCTTAGTTCTGCATGAAGTACTTTGTTGATGTTGAAGTGCAAGAGAGGAATAAGTAACTCAAGAGGAGAAACAGCAGTGGGATACTATTGGAAACAATGGCCCAAGCCATGGCTTTTGTTCTTCGGATATCTGGGTAAGAGAAACCCAAAAGCCTTCTTAACTTCACTCTCCACCCCACCACTACCAAATTATTCCCTCCACCCAATAGTGAGCAGGCAATGTGGTTACTTAGCAACTACACTCACTCTACATACCTGTGATTCTGGTCAAAAGAACACGGTTGACTAGATGAGAGTTAAGAGGTCTGAATTCTCTTGTATAGTGGAAAGTAGGAATCAATAAATATCAACAGTGGCTTCTCTGGTGCTTCTCTGGCTCCAAAGAAGCAGGAGAAATGCTTATTTTGTTACCTGTGTATGAAAAGTGTTAGGAGCTAAGGCAATTGAAATTGGATTTGTTCCATTACTGTACAGTGGGATATCCTGTGACCTCTCTCTCTCTGGCTCAGCCCCCTTCTGTTCAGCCTGCCCTTTACCTCCTCCCCAGCCTGTAAATCTGTCAGCCAAGCTCTTTGAAGGCCTGTTGCAAAGGTAACAGGGATGGAGCAGAGAAAAGCACTTTTTACTCTAGCAAAACAGCACTCTCCTGTAGACAGCCAAATCTTTGGATAGCGGGACTACAGGGGAGTGGGTTAGCATTATAGCACTACAGTAGTATAATTGCTACTGTACTAAAGTGCATTCTCACATTCTCAGAAGATCACCAATCATCTTTGAAACTGGAATATTGACAACATGATTGTTACATGTTCAAGTATGCTTGTATTTACACACACGTCTGATTCCTACACTGCATATTGTTTACAGAATTTAATTTAAAAGGTTGCCCATGCAGGTTAGCATCGGTTAGCTTTGTTAGAACGGATCCCCATAAATCACCCTAATTGGTGGTGTTCAGCTGCAGGCTGCTGTACAACAACTCATTCATTCTTTTTTTTCCCCTTTTAGAATTAATAAGTCCCAATGTCTTAATGACATCAGCTAACTTTGCATTAAATGATCATAAAAATCAAGTTGCATTTTGGCATACATGAACAAAGACACCTTGGTTTTAAGGTTTGTTTATTCTTGGAGTCTTGTATGGATCCAACCAACTATGATTTATTCAATTAAATAAACTATTCCTTAGCAGGATGTATGAATTAGATCAGGGGTAGGCAACCTTGGCTCTTTTATGACTTGTGGACTTCAACTCCCAGAATTCCTTAGCAGCCATGCTGACTCAGGAATTCTGGGAGTTGACGTCCACAAGTTATAAAAGAGCCAAGGTTGCCTACCCCTGAATTAGATCATAGATTCAATTTATTATGCTAACTATAATGTGTTTAGGAATGAGAATTGGCTTGCATACTGTGTGAGCCCAGGCATTGTGGCCTATTCAGTACATCATAGTAAACTATGATTTTACAGGTTAAGTCAACCCAGCATAGTTTCACTATCACCTGTTCTCTGGGTAAGAGGTGTTTGCTTCTTCAGACTTCCTAAAGTCTGTATTTCTGTTGCTATAGTTCTTTTGTCACCTAAAGGCACAGAATTCTTTGCTTTTGTAGCTGGCTTGATAGCTGCGCTACAATCTATTTAATTATTTAAATAGATCTATTTGATAGGCCTATTTTTGTCTTTTGTTTGGGGACATTCACTGTCTTTCCAGGCTTCCCATATATCATCTCCCCATATAGTCAGTCTCTGTCTTTGATGATGTGAGTACCTTTTACTCTTCCCATTAATGTTGATTTCACCGCTTGGTTTAATTATTCCTGCTGTTTCCCTACATTTTCACAGCTTTGGTTGCTATAACAACAAAATCTAGGATTTTTATTAAAAATCTAATGCATATATTTGTTAGCTTCTCCAATTTAGAAAGACGGCTGGATTTAACAAGGATATAAGTGGTGGAAATGTCCAGGACAATGCATGATTGGCAGGATGTTCTTTGCGGTGTGGTTATTTATTTATTCATTTTTAGGATTTAAAATAGGAAACAGGTTTCTGCTCTCGGGTTTAATAATTCCATCTGTAATCACAACTGCATGGGCTTTTGAAAGGTTCCAGTTAGCAGCAAAAAAAAGGCTTCTAAAAATCTGACTTGTGGTAAAACAGAAAGAGCTGCTTAAAGCTAATTCTAGTGTACTTCGTATGGAGCAATTGGTTGCTTGAGAAAGAGAAAGAGTCAGTGAATTGACTTGTTTAATTTAGGTATATAAAGAGTCAGATCCAGACCTGGAGGGCCTAAAGGAAAAACCAAGATCAAGAGGCAATGAGTAGCAGAACACTGATTTTGCACCAATTGATTTGAACTAATTACAAATCTGTGGCAGAACAACAAAAGCAGAACACCCTAGCTCAGTGATGGCGAACCTTTTAGAGACCGAGTGCCCAAAAACCGCCCCCCGTCCCCGCTCCACCTCCCACCCTGCCTGCTCTGCCCCCGCCCACCCCTGCCCTGCCCGCCCGCCCGCCCACAGGGCCACGCACCGCCTCCATGGCCCACCACAGCAGATCGCCCAGGCAGCCCTGCAACGCCATGGCAGCCATGCCCTCCACCCACACTCTGCAGCATCATCGGCATGCTATGGGGCATGAGGGCAGAGTCTTGTCCCTGCTGCCCGGCTATGTCCTTGGCTGCGCTGCTCCATGCGGGCTGTGCCCGGGAGCGACTCTCCTCCAGGGGGGCTGCTGGTGAGGAGGGGGCCGCGGGGGGGAGGCAGGGCTGGGGCGACAGCATGTGTGCCCACAGAGAGGGCTCTGAGTGCCGCCTCTGACATGCGTGCCATAGGTTCGCCACCACTGCCCTAGCTGCACTTAAGTGGTGTGGGGGTGTGTGCAGTTGTTAGAATGCAATATTGCAGGCAAACTCTGCCCACAGAGTTTGATCCTGACCAGCTCAAGGTTGACTCAGCCTTCCATCCCTCCGAAATCAGTAAAATGAGGATCCAGATTGTTGGAGGCCATAGGCTGACTCTGTAAACCGCTTAGAGGGGGGCTGTGAAGCACTATGAAGCAGTCTATAAGTCTAAGTGCTATTGCTATTTATGACAGCTTGAAAGGATGGGGTCTGAAGTGTCACATTAACTTTTCCCTCCATTCATTCTCTCCTATAAAGGAAAAAAGGGGGAGCTTTTCCAAAGGCAGTGAGGTCTAAGGTGTGACATAGAGGATGTGCTTTATGGGTGACTTTCCTAAGTGTCTAATCAAGGGTGAAAATTACACATGTGGTTCTGCTCATTTTTTAAAAACTATAATATAATCTAGAAAGAGATTGAGTAGCTTGGGGAAAAATATCTAGTACTGGCTGTTTCTATCATAGCCAATAGTGTTGTACTACTTGGGATGGCATAAGGGGTGAAGAAAGAGCAGTATGTTTGACAATGAGACCTGAGTAGATCATTAACTGAGAGCAAAGTGCCCTCCTACAGCTTTTAATTGAAAGTCTGAAGCAGCTGAACCCCAGAAGATATTGAGTAGGCTTTGAACAACTGCCCATTCTCTCATCAATTCATCTTCACAGGCCTAATGGTTATCTGCTCCTTCACATAGTTGAATAGGTATAAAGAATAACAGAATAACTGAGTTGGAAGGAACCTTGGAGTTCTTCTAGTCCAACTCCCTGCTCAGGCAGGAAACCCTACCATTTCAGACAAATGGCTGTCCAGTCTCTTCTTAAAAACTTCCAGCGTTGGAGCATTCACAGCTTCTGGGGGCAGGTTGTTCCACTGATTAATTGTTCTAACTGTCAGGAAATTTCTCCTTAGTTCTAGGTTGCTTCTCTCTTGGATTAGTTTTCATCTGTTGAGATGTGGATCTGGCTGGAGATTCTGACAGTGGGTCTCAAGCATCTTGTGCATTGTGTAACCATGGTAATCATCTAACAAAGGGCTAGCTTGCTTCTTGCTACACCAAGGCAGACAGTAATATTCCTGTATCAGCTGAGTGGAATTCATGGGGCAGATAGCTTTCTATGTAAGTCTACAATTCTTGTGATTTGACCTAGACTCTGAGCAGTTTTCAAAAATTGTTGGCGTCTTGATATTCCATCAGCTAAATATTGTTATACTTATCTGCCTTATAAGGCCTTTCTCCCCTTGCATCATGGCAGAAACATGTTCTGACAACGCCGTGGCTCCGTGACATTGCCTTCAGTTTAACTATAACCCATGGGTAAAATATTGCTTAAATGACCCTTAGCTGTAAGAATGTTTTATGTTTTCTCCCTTTTTCCAATACTGTCGAAGGGCAGCCTCAGAGTATGTTTGTCACTCACTGTCTTGAAGAGGTGAGGTGACTGGGAACAGAGCAAACACAGGAAGGAGAAGGATTAAGTAATGGGAATTTCAAGGCAATATAGTTGTTTTTTTGCCGCAGAAAGAATCTTCAGATTGCAGCCCTGAGTTCAAATGACATCTGAATCTTGCCTGCTATGGGGGCAGGATTTAAAAATGTGGTGCTGCACATGCTCTCATTAGCTAAGCTTTCTTTCTCCGTTTGTTGGGCAGACAGGGACCTAATTTGTATTTTCATCACCCTACAGGTAGTCCTCGTTTAACAACCACAATGAGGACAGGCAACTCAGTCATTAAACAAAGCGGTTTTAAGTGACGCTACAACTGTGCTTAGGATCTTATTGTTTTGCTTTACGCTGATCGTAAAAAAGATATTCAAAAAGAGAGCCTTTTTGTAGGCTATCTATCTATTACAGTGATGGTGAACCTTTTAGAGACCGAGTGCCCAAAAACTGGCCCTGCCCCCACTCCACCCCCTGCCCCGCCCCCACTCCACCCCCACCCTGCCTGCCCGCAGGACCACTCACCGCCTCCAGGGCCCGCCGCAGATCGCCCAGGCAGCCCAGCAGCGCTATGGTGGTCACGCCCTCTGCCCGTGTCCTGCAGCATCAACTGTGCATGATGGGGTGTGAGGGCAGAGTCTTGTCTATGCTGCCTGGCTGCCATGTCCTTGGCTGCGCTGCTCGGTGTGGGCCACACTCAGGGGCGACTCTCCTCCAGGGGGACTGCTGGTGAGGAGGGGGTCACGGGGGGAGGCAAGACTGGGGCAACAGCACGTGTGCCCACAGAGAGGCTCCGAGTGCCGCCTCTGGCACCCGTGCCATAGGTTCGCCACCACTGATCTATTACATCTCCATTGTAAGTGTGAACAGTCACTAAAGGAAGATGCTGCGCAATTTGCAGAAAAGGAGTGAGAAATAGTGGGCAACATAAATTATAGGCAGGAGATAAGAAAAATAAAGAAAATAATTATTTATACCAAGACCATTCATTATAGCTCACTATAACTTGCAAACTATCCTTATTTCCATTACACCTGCTTGCTTCGTATGTTGTCTTTTGTTCTTTCTTTCTCTTTCTTTCTCTTTCTTTCTCTTTGAGAGTCTCATCGATTCATCTCAACCACAATTTTCCCAGGCTTCCACCTTCTCTCAACTCATTCGCTCACTCTTCATACATTTGTTTTGCAATTTGATTCTCATTCATTCTCTTCGTATATCAAGACCCTTCAACATAATTCTTTCATTCTGGCCACTCATTTTTCCACTCAATCTCCATTCACTCATCATCTATTTATTTTTGACATTTTTTTGCCACATCCCTACTCTCACCTCCTTATAATAAAATGGACAGAAGAACTCTCCGCTATAAAGTCATTTTTGCTTTTTCAACAAACATTTATTTCTCACAATAAATCATACATTATCTTTCTTGCAGCATTAGCAGGTCTTAAAATTTCTTTATTTTCCCCCCTCCCAACACTGATAAACATAATACACAAATGCATCTGCTAGCTCTAGTTTTACCATATATGTAGAATTTACTATTGGTTGCTCCATTTTCCCTGACACAATTATCTTGGTATTCATGTATTTCTTGTTGCATCAGACAATCTATCTAATATTCCCTGCAAATATATTTATCCATAAATATATTTAAGAATCTAATTATTTCTCATAGGTTTTTTTTTTCTGTATTTATTCTAGTTTTGCTCAAGGTTTCACTTTTTGCTTTTTCCAAATCTTTTTTCTAAAAGATATTTTTTTTTCTAAAAACCTATTCTCCATACTACTAGAAAATGTCTGTCTCATCTTCAGGGCTGCTCAATATCCTTGTAATATTTAGTTCTTCTCAGTCTGTCTGCCTGAATAGACTTGTGCTTACACCATATATTTGAAATTAACAGACTTTCTTCTAAGCAAATATTCATCAATCACTATTCTTATTCATTCTGGAGCTTTTGAATATCCCAATCATTCTTTCTATACTCTCTAGCCTTGTTCCCACCCTCCATTCACACCACATAACAGAATATATTTTTTTCTCTTGGATTACATGCAGTCAAAATGTTCTGCAATTTCCAGTCTCTGGTCCTTACATTAGCACAATTTGCTGAGCTGTAAACTGTGCAACTATCACCAACCTCTGGATCCCTAGATTCACCTGAACTCATAGCGACCTAAATTATATCAGTTTATGCTCTCTCTCATGTACATTTTTGCTTTTTTAATTTGTAATTAAATTTACACCTTCTCTTTCCTGTATATTCATCCACTCTGCTCCATAACACCAACAGCTTTATTCAGATCTAACCCATTTTTACCCATTCTCTTTGTTTCATACCCAATATATATTTAATTTCAATAATTAATTAATACTCTTTAGCATTTGTTCTTAAATTCCAAGCCATATGCTATGGTCAGCATCAGATGGGCCCATAAATATTGGCATCCACCCACACATCGTGCCCTCAGATAATCAGAATTTTCACATAACACTTCCTAGTTAGAAAAGGAAAGAGTGGATTGAATTAACAGCCCTCAGCATTATGCCATATGTAATATTCCCTGTTAACTGGAAGAATACAAGTAGTCCTTGACTTACGACCACAACTGAGCCCCAAATTTCTGTTGTTAAGTGAGACATTTGTTAAGCGAACTTTGCCTCATTTTACAACCTTTCTTGCCTCAGTTGTTAAGTGAATCACTGCTTATTAGTAACCCAGTTGTTAAGTGAAACTGGCTTCCCCACTGACTTTGCTTGTCAGAAGGTCGCAAAAGGGAATCACATGATCTTGGGACAGAGTAACCACCATAAATATGAACCAGTTGTCAAGCAACAGAATTTTGATCATGTGACCATGGGGATGCTGGAAATGTGGCACCTGTGAAAAATGGTCATAAGGCATTTTTTTAGTGCCATTGTAACTTTGAATGGTCACTAAGCGAACTATTGTAAACCAAGGACTACCTGCATTTAATTTTGGCCTATGTGGGCCAGGATACAAAGTGTAATCAAAGTCCAGTTTTACCCCAATGCAAGCTAGGATTTCTAATTTATCTTGCAAGCCACATACAGTTGCCCATATCCCACCAAGCCCAAGGTATATGCAGTGATCTAACACAATTGTTTATGAGGGGGTTTTGGTTTTTTTTTGGTATAACAGACTTTTTCTATTAACACTGCAAAATATGGTGGACAATGGAAATCTTATTTTAGTCAACAAAGAACTGCAAAGCATGATATAGATATAGGCTATGACCAATTCTATTTGCCATAGCCTCAATGGATATTTAAAAACCATGATACTAGACTGATCAAATTTCTTTCCAGAGCCCATCTTTAGTCAAGGATAGATAGGTTTAGATATAGATATACAGGTCATTTCCTCACTAGCAATTTATAGCATCTTAAGACCCCTCCTAGCCATTGTTGTGGCAGATAACAACTATGACTTATTGCTATTATATCAGCACAATGGTAGTTAGTTTAAGACACTAAATTAACTGGTGGAGAAGCTGCTATAGTTGGGAAGCGATTCATTTCTATTCAAATTATTGCCTTTTTCTTCTGTTTTAATCCAGCTGTAGAATGTCTCATCATTTTGGCAAGGATATGTGAGTGACAAATTTTGAATAGATGAGGAGCAAAATAGAATAATGTTTGATTTTAAAAAATCTTTTTATCAAAATATAACATCCAGCATATCAAAAAACCCTAATGTGGCATTCCATTTAACAATGATTCTCATATAAATAGGAAGGCATTCTTTTAAAATTAACATTTTAGTCTTCACATTTCACAATATACAAGATGAAAGCATGCTGTTTTTCAGACTGGCAAAACGATCCGGACACGTCCAGTAAAAGGAATCAGACAAGAAAAGGACAGCGACACGTTTTGTCAGAGTGTCATTAAGCGAAACTGTGGTTTAAAATGTTAATGTGAATCTAATCTTTTGATGCTAAGTCAAATGTCATTGGTTTGCTTTTAGGATAGCATATTATATGATCTTAACTACCATAAACCTAGCCCTTGAATCACTGTTAAAGGAATTCTTACTTCTTACTTCCAAGCTGTTTTAGCTTCCTAGGCCACTCACCATTCTCTTGCGCAAAAATAAAACAAAGCAAAACAAAACCAGAAACTAGCAAAGTTTTCACATGGAATGCACACTAGTTATTGAGTTATTTAGAGATTTGAATACAAAAGGCTTTGCATACAGTAATAACTGGTGAATCCATTTCACATTGGGGCACACCTGCTCCCAAACTGAGCAGTGGATTTCTATCCATGTAGAGATAACCCCTAGCACAGTGATGGCGAATCTTTTAGAGACTGAGTGCCCAAAAACTGGCCCCGCCCCCACTCCATCCCCCTGCCCCGCCCCTGCTCCACCCCCCATCCCCCGCCCCGTCTGCCCACAGGATCACTCACCGCCTCCAGGGCCCACAGATTGCCCAGGCAGCCTAGCAGTGCTATGGCGGCCACACCCTCTGCTCGCGCCCTGCATGATGGGGTGTGAGGGCAGAGTCTTGTCTACACTGCCTGGCTGCCATGTCCTTGGCTGTGCTTCTCCGTGTGGGCCACGCTCGGGGGCGACTCTCCTTCAGGGGGGCTGCTGGAGAGGAGGGGGCGATGGGGGTAGGCAATGCTGGGGCAATGGCACGTGTGCCCACAGAGAGGGCTCCAAGTGCCGCCTCTGGCACCTGTGCCATAGGTTCGCCACCACTGCCCTAGCAGGTTTCAGCCAAGTATGTGCATGTAGATAATCAGTTTCTCAAATGGAGCACAACGATAGTTTAGACTAGAGTAGAGTAAGCCCATGTCACTAGGTGTAAAGCTGCTCCTGGAAGCAACCTTCTGGAAGAAAGTGTTTTCTGCAGTGGCAGCAAATATGTGAATATGGACATAACCATGTGAAAGCTTCCTATCAGCCCAGTGAAATAACTTGCAATCCATGTAGAGAATTGTAGTGATTATGATGTAAGTACAATTGGCTAGAATTGCTCTCTCAGCACTTTGGAAAGGAAACAGCCAGTGCAGAGTAGAGCATGCTTGCTTTTTCAGTATGAATAATTTTCAATAGTGCTGTCATTTGGGATATTTAGATACAATTAGCATTAATTGGCCCCTTTTTCTGGCAACATCATATTATTGGTTGGACGAACACATAGAGAAATTCTGGAGATGGACGTATATCAGCAGGGCTTGAGAGATAAGGATGTGCTTGTCTACTTGCTTAGTACTTATTTTGAAAAACATGGCCCTTTTACATAAGGCTTTGGATTGCTCCTGACACAGTACCACAGCCCTTTGTTCTCAAAGCTGGCATCCTGGCAAGCTGACTTTCCTCTGGTTCAATTGGCCAAAATCTATGGTTGCAAAACTTCTACTTTCCTTATCCTGACCTTCTTGCAATGTTGAACTACCAGTTGAGAAGGAGGCAAGATATGTAATATACTTAATATACTTATGGTCATGATAAAATAATGAAAGAAGTTTTGTTTATGATTAAAGAAGCATTAATGATTGGCTGAGTCCCATACAACATTAAGCCATGTTAAGTTTTTTCCATAGACTGTAGCAGATTATGCTGATTCAATCACTGAGACTTATCAAAAATGGTTTTTAACTTACAGCTAATTGAACATAGCCGATTATGTCTTATTATAAAGCATGATTATTGTAAACATTTAATGAACTAGGTCAATACTGGATTAGACTAGGAATAGGCAAATGCTGCTCTTCACATATTTTTGGACTAACACCCATCAAACTATCTGACCAATAATTAGATTGTAGTGACTGTGTTACAAACATCTGGGGATACCCAGATGTATGATTCTGAAATACATTCTCCAAAGTACAAGACTGTATTTCTGTGTGTCTCAGTTCACAAAATGCAAACATGCTAGGCTAAAATAATGTTCACTTTTTTGTGATGTTACTTTTTTGCATGAAACCAGTCAATGTGCTATGAAAATACAACCCACAAGGACTTCTTGCTACTGTTTTGTAGGTGTGTAGAAATAGCCACAGGTTATGCTTAGGTTAGGATTAGTTGTGATTGGTGTGGATTTCACTTGGCATATTGTGTACCCAGCCTTCATAATATTCAGCAGTCTTTTATAGATGTAATATGTATCTAGTAAGTCCAATAAAGTTTATTTTTATTTGATTGGAAAATTTATACAGCTGCCCATACAACTTAGGGCTATAACTCTGCATACTCCAAGTGGTTAATAAATAAATAAAAGTCATATTTTTTAAAAAAACAACAAATTTTAATTTAACAGTAATGAAGCAAAGCATATCTTAGTATGATTTATAAAATTTGGGGTTTTGTTTGCATACCACTTTAAACCATAGTTAACTGAATTAACCCAGTTCTTTGGTTCATACAATTGAGACATCAACTAGTTTCTGGCTGGATTGCCACAACACATTAACTGTGATTTGTTCATTTGTAACTTAGTGTCACATGAGCTACCCAGTATTGTTGATAAAACATGATATATGGATCAGCGTATTGGGAAAACCCACGCAACAAGAGATTAGAGAATAGTTGAGGAAAATTGTGCGGCAGCCTATGGAATCCCACTCCAACTTGCCTTTATGTCCTGAATGAGGTAATGTGGCAACACATTCTAGGTCATGGTGAGTTGAATGTCTGGAGCATTCCCCCCCAAAAAATGGCCACCATCTTCCAATGGTTAGACTTAGGACTACGTAGGAGAAAAAGAGGCAGAATCTGGGGGCTGAGTCAAGAGAGAAATCAGCCTGGAGTCATTACAATCCCACAAGTAATAAAGTCCTGCCCTTCCTGAATTCCATGATCTAGTACCAATTTAGTGCTGACCGTTGACTCGATTCTTGTCTATATAGGCATGAGCAATAAATCAGCTTAATTGGAAGTTAACATGGGATCCCAATTCTCTTCACCTGACAGACTACTAGATCTGGCCAAATGACCAACGGGGGGGGCAATGATCATGTAGTGGTCACTGAGATTTTTGCAGACCTGATTTGGTGCTGCTACTACTACACCCCCTGCTAACCCAATGGATGAGAACACACTATCCCCCCCCCCCCGGGCAATATCCAGGAAGCTGATGTTCTCTGTAGTACCAAACACTTATTGTGGCTAAATCAATACTGCATTAAAAAGGCATTCAATTTAGACGACTAACTCCAGACACCTTATGGCAGTGGTGGCGAACCTATGGCACGCGTGCCGGAGGTGGCACTCAGAGCCCTCTCTGTGGGCACACATGCCATGCCCCGGAGATGGCAACCGTCCCTCTTCAACCAGCTGCCTGCTAACTCGCCGAGGTCCCACGTGGCCAGATGCATCCCAGCACCCATGCGCTCGCTGGCTTCTGTGTGCAGGGGCTGATGGTGTCAGGCAGCAGCCGCCCCGGCCTCTGCCTCGCTTTGCCCTGTGACAATGGCACCGCCACCGTGCCTCACTTTGCCTCGCCTCATCCCGCAGGACGAGCCTCCTGCGCACCACCCCACCTGCCAGAGACCCCCTGGATCTCCCCCAACCCTGCCCGGCCCCCATAGGCGTCCCTCCCCATGAGCAACATCAAGGTGATCACGCCCACCTTGGCCACACCCACCCAGTCTGCCATGACCACCACAGCCACTCCCACCTGGCACCCGGCGATAAATAAGTAGGTTTTGGGTTGCAGTTTGGGCACTCCGTCTCCGAAAGGTTCGCCATCACTGCCTTACGGAGATGACCGACTCCCTCCTGCCTGACGGAGCCATCCGCTTGTCCCTTCTGTGAGAAACGCCGAGCCCTGAAAACCCATCTATTTCGTGCGGCCGGCCTGGCGTACGTAGTCTTAATTAGGTTTTAGTATAGGTTTTTATATGGGGTATTTTAGAGCAGGCCTTTATTGATTTAATTTGATTTTAGAATAGATGTTTATTGAGATTTTTATTATCGCCTGTTCACCGCCCTGAGTCCCGTAAGGGAGATAGGGCGGTATACAAATCTAAATAAACAGAAACATAAACAGAAAGTGCAGACAGTGGGGCAGCTAAGCAGGGCGGGCTCCCTAGCCACCTGTAACCACACAGGCAGCCCGTCCTTCTCTTATTACCCCACTGATCCCACGGCAGGCAAGGGGCGTGAGTGCGTTAGGCAGCCGAGGCTAAACCTCCAGATGTGGGCCTTCCCGGCCCTTTGCAGGAGATTGACTGACGACCTTGGCCAGTGATGGCGAACCTTTTAGAGACTGAGTGCCCAAACTACAACCCAAAACCCACTTATGCATTGTCGGGTGCCCGGTGGGTGTTGCCCATTGGCTGGGTGTGGCCCATTGGCTGGGCGTGGCCACAGTGGTAACAGCAGACTGGGTGGGACTATAAAGTTCAATCAATCAATTCCAACTTTGCAAGATCTTTTTTTTTTCCTGCGAGAAGTTGAAATTGACTGAACTTTTTTATTTGCACATGGCGGCAAAGGCCTACAGCGAAAAGGTTTTATAAAACCCAGCTGAAAGCCTAGGACTGGGGTGACGGCGCACGTGCCCACAGAGAGGGCTCTGAGTGCCGCCTCTGGCACCCGTGCCATAGGTTCGCCATCACTGACCTTGGCAATGGGGCAAACTGAAGAAGTCAATTAGCGGGGGGGCTAATTTACCCCGGCCTCAAAAAGATGTAACATCTGCGCTCACCGCGCCACACGCACCCTTCCCCCCCCTCTTTTCCTTTGGGCCACCACCGGAAGGGCGTGTTAGGTTCAGACATGCCCTCTCTTGAATAAAAACCCCGCCCCGTGTAATGTCTGAAGAGCGGTTGAGAAAAGCGAAAATCGCTTGGAAGGTCTTGGGCGCGGGAGATCCAGTCCGGGATTTCCTTGTGTCTCGGCAAAAAAAAAAAAAAAAAAAAAGCCCTCACTTCTTGGCGTGTGTGTGTTCAATGTGATAACTCTCAAGATCTCGTCTCTCCCGCCTCCCCCCCCCTTTTTAATTTTTTTTAATATTTATTTTAAATCCTTTTTTCCCTTCTCTCGTTCTTTTTTCTCTAAACTCCGGACTGTCGGGTAACAGCAAGCGGTCGTGATACAGGGAGAGCTTCGTCGTTGTGTGTGTGTGTGTGTGTGTGTGTGTGTGTGTGTGTTTCCCGGGATTCAGCCTGAGCGAAGGGGTTGGCTGCTAGTGCTGACATAGCGCTGCTTTTTTATGATTTCCACGCGTTTTTCCCCCACCCACCGCCGCGATCTCCGCATTTCTGCTCGCCGCTAGCCGCGCCGCCAGAAGCAGCTGCACGGCGCGCGTGCAAAAAAAAGCAAAGATGCGCTAGAGAAAGTAGGAACCACCGGAGGGGAGGGGGCCAGAGAGACACCCCCCCCACCCCTTCCCAAACGAAACGGGAGGAGGGAATTGCTGCAGCAGAGGCGGGCGATTTCGGAAGGGGGAGCCGAAAAGAAGGTGCCCGACTGGCCTCGCGCTCAGCTTTGGACGGATTTACAGCAAAGCCGAGAGGCCGAAAGAAGAAGAGGGCTGGGCGTCGGGCGAAGGATGCACCGTAGCAGCGCTGCAAATGACAAGACCGGAGGGGAAGTGTGAAAGATCCTGGCAACTCGCCAGCACTATGAGGTCTGCACTGAGGGGCTATCGAGGTTGCCGCAGCACCAGAAAAGGGGACCTGCTTGCAACGAAGCTGTGATTATTATTATTATTATTATTATTATTATTATTATTATTATTATTATTATTATTATTATTATTATTATATTTATTTTTGATCTCCCCCACATTCTCCTTTGCTCCCTTCTTCTTCTTCCCTGCGCCGGCTTCTCTGCACAGGGCATCCTTTTTTTTTGCCTTCTGCTGTTTTGCCTCTTCGGAAGCCGCTGCATCCCACGCCAGGCTCCGGCGGTGGCTGAGATTCCTTCCTGGAAAGAGGCGAAGCACCCCACCCCCTTTGCCCAGCTTCTGGCGCTTGGACTCTTCCGCTGGCAAGGGGGCTGCTTGGAAGATGCTCGCCTTCAGGCCTTCGGCAGCTGATCGGCAGAGGAAGGGATAAGGTCTGGAAGAGATGCCCCGGCTGCTGCAGCATTCCTCCGGAGCTGCCCTTTGTGCATGGACAGAGCAGGGGAGGTGTTAGGGTTCCAGCTGGCGGCTGGCATCCGCTGCCATCCAGAGGGGGTGGCAACCACCCAACCAGCAGCAGCAGCAGCAGCAGCAACAGTAGCAGCAGCAGCAGCAGCAAGAGGAGAAAGGTCTGGCAGATGCTGGCTAACGGTGTGGTGGGCACCGCCGTCCGTTCCCCCAGGCACTCATGAGCAGAGGAGCAACCCTGCAGCGGAGGACGACCTACCTGATCTCCCTGACCCTCGTGAAGCTCGAATCCGTTCAGCAGCTCCAGCAAGGGGAACAGCAGCAGCAGCAGCAGCCTCAGCAGCAGCAGCAGCCACCGCCAGAAGATGAGAAGGCAAGGGCTGATGATGATGGGGCTCCTCAGCCGGAGGGCAGAGCAAGCAGCCTCCCCTCCAGCCCTATGGCTTTTCCATCAGTTGCCGAATCCTCCGGGTTAAGGAGCCACAAGGAAGCTGAGGAGGTGGCCAAGATCAAGAGGCAAGAGCGCACCTTCCACCGGCAGGATGCGCTCTGGATCAGCACCAGCAGCGCCAGCACTCCTGACTACCTATTGCAGTTGTCGCCAGGCTGCCCTGAGACGCCTGGCCCATCCCCATCCCCAGATGGCCCTGGGCGAGCTGGATCTCTCTGGACCCCACCCAGCAGCAGCAGCAGCAGTCAAGACAGTCCTTGGGATCCAAATCTGGGATTAGCAACAGCTGCCCCCAAGGCCAAAGCCACCATCAGCTTGGATGCACCAGCCATGACGCCGAGGTCTGAGGCGCTGGGAACTTCAGTGGCTCCGGTTGTGCCCCCCAAGCCTGACCCACTGGTGCTGCCGGTTGCACCAGCAGTGCCTCCCAAACCCGAGACGGCGCTGACCTCCAAATCTCAGCCAGTGGCCCCCTATGTCGCTCCACCTCTGGCTCCTAAACCTGAGCCGGTGGTGCCCTTCCAGCGTGAGGCAACTATGCCATGCATAGCCCCGGTTCTGCCACCCAAACCTGAGCCAACAATTCCCTCTATAGCCCCCATCATCCCCCCAAAACCAGAACCACCTGTGGGCATTATCTTTTCATCTGCTCCTCCCAAACCGGTGATGGTCGGCCCTTCAGTCTCCTCCACTCTCCTTTCTAAGCCTGAAGGCACTTTTATCCCGTCAGCTCCAGCTGTAGCTCCAAAGCCCAAAGCCGTTTTGGTTCCAGTCATGCCCAGTGTGCTGCCAAAACCAGAAGTGGCTCTGATCCCCTCCAAGGCTGGGTTGACGGAAACCTTGGAGGTCCCTGGAGATGAATTGCCAATCCCCGCTCCGACCACTGCCAGTTGCTCCTCCAGTGCTGCTGCCCCTGGACGCCGGATGTTGGTCAGTCATGCTAGCTGGGGTGGTTCTGAGCCTGGGACCATGGAAATGACCGTGAGCCGTGTAGGTGTTTCTTCCTTCTCTCACTCGGGAGCCTCCTCTCCTCACCCCGCTGCTGGAAATCGCCGCCTCCGCTTGGCCACAAATAAGCCTTTCAAAACAGTGACCACCACGGGGGCTAAGGTGGGTACAGAGCCAAAGGCCGGCAAAGGGAGCCACAAAGGGGGTACCCCAAATCGCCTGTCGTGGCCGGAGAGTGAAGTCAAGGGCCGCATGAAGGTGGCAGTCAAAGGGAGTGGGGAGACTGTCCCCCGAGGAGGGTCCAGGGCAAAGCTGTCCCCTCACAAAAACAAAAGCAAGACTCTGGACAACAGTGACCTCAACCATGGCCCAGTCAGCTTAGCCTCCTCTGGTTCTTGCTCCTCAGAAGCCGCCGTAGGGCTGAAGAGAGGCCGGGAGGGTGGAAGGGCCTCCACCCGTGACCGAAAAATGCTCAAGTTCATCAGTGGCATCTTCACCAAGAGTCCAGCTTCCACTCCCACTCACCCTGGGCCCGGCTGGAGTCTAAGCCATAAAGAGCTGCTTAGTGCTGAGCTGGCCAAGGGAGAATTACCCAGTAAGTATTGGACCCTGCTTTCTGGATGAAAGTGTGGGATGGGTGTGACCTCACATCTACTGAGCTTGAGTTGTGTAGATGATATAGGCTAAATAATGGAGAGGGCTTGAGGATCAGAATGTTTAATGTTGTGTTTGGGGGATGTTAGACCCACACACACACACACACACACACACCCAAATCTTGGTTTGGAATATTGGAGAGGAAAGAGTAGGCAGGTTTCCTCCGTCTGTGATACCTTCTAAGATGTTAGGATTACCATTCCCAGAATTCCAGCTACCGGGGGATTCTGGGTGTCATAATTCAACATAGGCAACAGGTTGGTGTGCTGTTTTTGCAAAGAGTTGCAGTAGTAGAAACATAGGGTTTCCTCCCCTCTATTATTAATAATAGATTCCTTTGTAGAGTCTCTGGAGAGCCTCTTGCCTTACCTGATCCTCCATTAGATTTCCCATTAGAAGATCCTACTGTTTCTCTGAGAAAGAAATTCTGGGCAGCCTAGCCTTGTTGCCAAGGTGATAGTAGATCATGGCCACCAATATATGTGTATACTCACATTGGGAAAGTGTTGAGGTTAGAAGGGATCTCTTGCTCCCAGCTGAATGCTATTGCAACTGAATTAGTTTTGAGTCTGAGGCTTTCAGACGATCTCCATGTCATCTCCTCTCCCCCCCACCCCCGGTGAGAAACTGGGGAAAAAATATTATTAGCCCCTTTGATGGGAATATCTAGATGATGTGAAGGATTCTTAGGATTTTATGTACAGAGTCAATCTATATTAGACAAGCACATGTAGCAGAGGTCATCTCAGGCTCCTCCTCACCCCCCAGCTTGGAATGGCTGTGTGGGGTACAAAGGATGGAGTGAAGCCGTGGGTAATTTCAGGAGCAAATTTCTGGGCTCTGTTTAGGCAAACCAGCGTCTTATTTCCTCAAGCCAGAATTGACAGTTTTCTAAAGGAGATGACCTTCTCTTTTTCAAAAATCTTCCCTTTATCAGAAAATCTGGAGCCATCTAGGATCCGGCTCTGTATCTTAGCATTCTACCAAGGATAGATTTCATTAGCAAGCTATTTCTGAATATTTTCCCCCCCCCACGCCAAACAGATTCAAATTTTGCCAGGGCAGAAGTGGCAAGCACAATATGGAGTCTTATGTCTGCAACAAATGTCCCCTCGCTTGCTGAGTTGAACCACATTATTAAGATGATGATTACTACAAGCTGCTTCATGAGAATTGTGTGAGAAAATGAGATGGGGTGTGAGGTGTGTATGTATATAACATAAATCTATAGAAATGACGATTACGTGGAGGTGCCAGAAAGTGTGTTTGACTGTCAGTGTGTAATCCAAGTCCTAGGTTACACTGGGGAGAAATTACTGGCATTCAACTTAATTAACAAGCAAATAAAGGAACATTTATATATTGTGTTATATAAGTATCGATGGTGATGCACTGTGGTTTGGTAGTAGAGATTTCCAGCAGAAACATATGAGTCTTCTGTATGATTATATGGGCATTAAAATCTATATGGAACTTGATTTGAAATTTGACAGCTTCTTGGTGGTGTGCTCTGCTGTCTTGTTAGGCTAGGCGGGAAACATAGTTCTCATAGTTGTGAAGCTCAATGTACATTGTCCCATTATTTTTGGAGAAGTCTCCATTATGCAAGAGGCCATTCCTCTGCAAGGCTCTTTACGTCTTATGTCACATCCTCCAATTGCCATCTTTTCCTGCTGCTCTTTCATTCATTTGGAAGGACGCATGGCTAAACAGGAGACAGCCATGCTTTCTATACTGAAGGTCCCAGATTCTGTCTCCAGCATTTCCAGGTAGAGAAATTGAATACCTGGAGATGAAGAAGACTTCTCAGTTCCCAGAGAGTTTCTCCCTATTGGAGTAGATCAGGGGTAGGCAACCTTGGCTCTTTTATGACTCGTGGACTTCAACTCCCAGAATTCCTGAGCCAGCATAGCTGGCTCAGGAATTCTGGGAGTTGAAGTCCACGAGTCATAAAAGAGCCAAGGTTGCCTACCCCTGGAGTAGATTATACTAGATGAAGATATTCATGGTGGACAGCAACTTCCTGTATGCATGTTTGCGATTGGTTTAAAACTGAAACACAGTACAAGATTTGCTATGAAAAAAAATGAATATGAGGGGTCCTTGCTTGAACTTGCTTGTTGTTTTTTTTTGTTTGCAAACGTTTCATTACCCTAACTAGGTAACATCATCAGTGCTAGTAAAAATGAATATAGGTAGTCCTTGAACCCAAAAATTGAGCCCAAAAATTTCTGTTGTAAAGTGAAATGTTTGTTAAGTGAATTTTGCCCCATTTGACGATTTTTCTTGCCACAGTTGTTAAGTGAATCATTGCTTTTGTTAAGTTAGTAACCTGGCTGTTAAGTGAATCTGGATTCCCCATCGACTTGGCTTGTTAGAAGGTGGCAAAAGCGGATCACGTGACGCAGGACACTGCAACCGTCATAAATATGAACCGGTTGCCAAGCATCTGAATTTTGATCATGTGACCATGGGGATACTGCCATGGTCGTAAGTGTGAAAAATGGTCAGTCACTTTTTTCAATGCGATTGTAACTTTGAACAGTCAGTAAATGAACTGTTGTTAAGTTGAAGGCTACTGTATTTGCAGGTAATATAGGAAGATATTTGCATCCATTGATGGTCACTTTCCCTTATTAAAGAGCAAGGGTTGGATTTCAATTCCTTTGGACTGCATTTTGGACTTCAGTTTATATTAGCTCTGGCAAGCATGGGCAGTGACAGTGGAATTTAGAAATGATAATGCAAAACATCTGGAAGAAACAGGTTAGCTTTCGATTTCAAAGTATAATTCTGAAAATGACCACATTAACATCTAACATATCAACTGATGACTAGAAGGATTGGGCTAAATCAATCCAAGCTTTTATATGTGGAATATTCTGTTAAGCTACCTAGTTCCCTCAAATGTGATTTCCCATAATTCCCAACCAGAGTAGCCAATTAACTTAGAATTGGGGACACTAAAGTTTAGTTATCTGGTGGATAGCCATTTGAGTCATTGGTGTTGGCTTGGGTATCCTTCCTCAAACTGCTAACTCAGTTTTTAATAACTTGCAGAAAACTAACAGATTACAAGCAGGGCAAATTTCTTTGTGGGGGGGAGTGGGGAGGAGAAAAGGTCTACCTACAAACCTCCATCTCATTTCCTTCATGAAAGTTGGAGGGTCCTAAACAATTTCTCCCAGAATGTCTGGTTGTGGTGGGCTGAAATTGGTTGGAGATGATGTCCCTGCAGGTGCTCTGGGACCACCTTCATAGGCTTTAAAGGTTAAAACTGGCACATTGAATTGCACATAGAAACCAATAAGGAGAGAGCTCAGGACCTGCAGGAGAGGTATAATGTGCTCATGGTGGCATGTATCTACCAACAACTGGGCTGATGCATTCTGATCAATGGAAGCTTCTAAAAGGTCTTCAAAGATTGAGATGGTCTAGCAGGGGTGGGGAACTGTGGCCCTTTTATGACTTGTGGACTTCAACTCCCAGAATTCCTGAGCCAGTTGAAGTCCACAAGTCATAAAAAGGCCTTAATTCCCCATCTCAAGTCTAGACGATTGGGGCATATATTACTGCTGCAAGGGTCTAATTCTAAATGGGGCTAGAATTTCTGTGTCTGGCACAGCTTGATAAAATCCCCTGGCCATGGCTTCTCTTGCACATTTAGCAATAGCCAGAAGTTCAGGAATTCTGCCTGGTTATGAGCATATTCCCTCAAGGCCAGTGTCTCATCACACAGACAAAATCGCAAGCATCAAGGAACCTGGAGGAACAAACAGCAGCTTCAGGCTGTTTTGTCCCAGCTATATCTGCTTTTTCAATGAAGTGTTTTAATGAAGGAATAAAAAAAGAAATAACATATGAAAAGAAGAACTGTTTTTTAAAAAATATATTCATTATATATTTGGAACTTGTAGACGCCCAGAATCTTTTGGAGTGGGCAGGTATAAAAATGTAATAAATAATAATAATAATAATAATAATAATAATAATAATAATAATAATAATAATAATAATAATAATAATAATAATAATAAAAGAGGATACAATTAATAAACTACAAATAAGTGGACAAGGGAAGAGAATTGGAAAATAATGGAGTTCTCCGATATTGCTTTAATTATTTATAAACTATAAAATGTTGTGTTACTTTAAAAATCTAGGAAACACGGTTAAGCTTTAAGGAAAGAATGCACATAAGGAACCATGGTGAACAGAGTGTAAATCACTGACTGAAATTATAAGCAATAATTAATCTATTCAGACTGGAATATCTCATGAAGTTAGATTTTTATGCATAGAAAAGCTCAAATTTTGGTTGAGGTACAGCTCCATCTAGTAAGTTATCGTCCAGGGATGGTTTTCAATTAGAATTAAAATTTTACCACAGATTTACTTTTAAGATATTTTGGACATCAAAGCATGTTCCTATAAATTGGTTAACCATTTTTCCAAGGAGGGAATCAAATAGCTTTTCCAGCAAGAAGCATTTAATATTACTTGGCAATTAACATATACAAAGCTAGTTCAGTATCCTTTGAAAGCATATAATGTTTTAGTAAAATTTAATAACAATATGACAGGTCAAAATGGACATTTGATTTTTCAAATGTGTTTCATTCTAATGTAAATCATTTTCCAAAACTGAGCCTTACAATTGTCAGCCTCCCAAGTAGACCAGACAGGAAACGTGACAAGATAAGCTAATTCTACTTTATTATAAGGCTACATTAGCTTTCAAGCCTGAAAGTACAAATCTCCCACTGTTTCTTTTTACCACCTGATTAGTGGGTAAAACGTAGAGCTTTTCTAAGTTCCTTTCTCTGCCCGGTTACTCAGTTGTGGGCACCTCCTCCTTTTATCTGATCATCCTCTAGGCAGCATCCCCCCACAAAAGCCAAGGTCATTCTCACATTCCATTATAACATTGCTACCACATATTTGGAGGGAGGAATCCAACCTGCTCATTTCACTGTTTAGATCCTAGACACCTTCAGTCTGGCATAGCAAAGCAAGATAAAGCTGAGTGTCATCAGCATATTGATCTTCCTCAGTGACATCATATACTGTGAATGTTGAAAAGCAAAGGAGAAAAGAGCAAGTCTTATGATAACAAATAAGTGAGTAACCACGTGACTGATCCCTCCCATCATTCTTCGCCAACAACTAGAACTGCCCGTTGAAGGCAGAACCAAGTTGCATAGTACTTCCAGTCCCCAAGTCCTAAAAGTGGCCAGAAGGCGAACCTAGTGGCTGGTGTCAAAGGCTGCTGAGAGATGTCAAATGGCCAGGACAGAAGCACTATTTTCATCCGTATCACGACAAAAATCATCCAATGATTCCACCAATGTTGTTTCCATCCTATACCCAGATCTGAAAATAATCCAGATAACCTGCTTCCTCTTGGGTGCTTTACTGGGTAGTTGTATACCACCTGTGATCTCCATAACCTTCCCTTAGAGAGGCTAGACCAGTTGTGGTGAACCTATGGCACGCGTGCCAGAGGTGGCACTCAGAGCCCTCTCTGTTGGCACGCGTGCCACCGCCACCAGTAGCAGGAGCCCTCCTGCTATCAGGCCACCACCATCAGGCCACCACCGCCACCTGGACCAGGAGCCCTGCTCAGCACACAGAAGGTGAAGCAGCCGACTAGCAAGCTCGAGTAGAGATGGTAGAGCAGAGGTCACCAACCATTGTCGATTGGTGGACTGGAAGAAAAGGGAGGGGGAAGCATTTTACATGCGTGCATGCACGCACGGGGCTGCGAGCACGCACACACTGCAAATGGGGTGGGGCTAGTGCCTGCGTGATACTAGCCCTGCCTCATTCTTGCGTGGTGCAGCGCCTTGTATCTGCACCCCGCGGTGCAGCAGCACCCGTTTTCGCGCCTTGCAGCACGGTGGCCCATTTTTGCGCCCCCCCAGTTTTTGCGTGCCAGAGGCGGCACTCAGAGGCACCTCTCTGCCCCCCCCCGAGGGTACCACAATGCTGATGCGGCCCTGGCACTTTGCGATAAATAAGTGGGTTTTGGGTTGCGGTTTGGGCACTCGGTCTCTAAAAGGTTCGCCATCACTGGGCTAGAGATTGTGCAATATATTCAAATAAATAAAAATCAACAGAGGGCCTCTTAAGAAGAGAGTGAATTACTGCCTCTTTCATGTGTTCAGGCACTACCTCCTCTGTTTACTCAAGACCACCTTTTTGATCCAAACTCTCACACACCTTCTGGGACCCCCCCACCCCCCCCCAGAAGAGCCAGGAGAGACAAGAATCACAACAGACAGAGGACTAGGGACATGACTATGTCATGCCGTGACTACCAGCCGTGGCAAAGCATTGCCCCACTCACAAAAGTGCTTTCTCTCTTGTACCTTCTGCCTTCAAAAAACTGGATTATGGGATGGACAGCTCCTTGTCCTGTATATATTTAGATTTGCTTCTGGCTTTGTTCTCACTGTAGGAAGGATGGAGGGATAGAGACAGAGGAGCTGCTAGTCCAATTGCTCTCAGAAGTGAGATGTTAATTGAATTGGAAAGTTGGATTAAAGGGTATATTGTAAGAAACAGAATTATTGCTCCTCTCTGATGAACTAAGGCAAACCCCTGTTCCCACTCCACTGGTAGCATGAAACATTCCTGCACATCTGGTCCTGCCAACAAAGAAAGTAAAATCTATCACAAATTATAATTTGACCTTTATTAACAAAACGGAAGTCACACACACACAAAAAACCCCCACCTTTCAGGATCTTCATCTCACCTCATCAGGTAAGAGGTGGAAGAAAAGCTGACAGTGTTGAAATTTGCATGATCAAGGTACTATTCCACCCGGACATCTTGCCAAAAAGAAGTATAGATTTTGTGAATGTTCATAATAACAGCTTTTGCTCTAAGATGGAAAGGCTAACGGAAAATGCTGATCCTGCTCTTAAAGCAGGCCTGGGCAGTCTTTTATTGTTCAGTTTGGGTCCATAATTTTTACAAAGGTTCTTGCCATTAGCCAAGTCTAACAGGAGTTGATATCTAAAAAATATCTAAAGGACACCTGGTTGCCTCTCCCTCTTGGATGGGATCATTTTTCTCTGATTTGGCTTTTTTTGACAACACAATCCTCTAGCAACTAAGAGAAAATGGAGAGTGCTGTCAGAATACAGGTAACTTACAACAGTTCATTTAGTGACCAAAGTCACAATGGCACTGAAAAAAGTAACTTGGCCATTTTTCACACTTCTGACCATCGCAGCATTCCCATGGTCATGTGATTTACATTCGGATGCTTGGCAACTGGTTCACATTTATGACGGTTGCAGTGTCCCGGGGAATGTCATGTGATCACCTTTTGCGACCTTCTGACAAGCAAGGTCAACGGGGAAAGCCATATTCATTTGACAGCTGTGTTACTGACTTAACAACTGCAGCGATTTACTTAACAAATGTGGCAAGAAAAGTTGCAAAATGGGGCAAAACTCACTTAACAAATGTTTCCCTTAGCAACATAAATTTGGGGCTGAATTGTGGTTGTAAGTTGAGGACTACCTATACCGAGCTATTTCTTGACAGAGGAAAGAATTTGGGATGCTCTTTTAAAATGATATTTGTGATATTTAAATGATATTTAAATGGCCATATTTAAATATGGTCAAAAAAGCTGTTCCTTTCATTGAAACCCTGTACTGTAACTTGTAGATCTATGATGGCAGGTAAGATTGCCTACTTACAAATTTTCAGCATCCTTAGTGAATTATACTTCCCAGGGTTTTTTAGAGAAAACAAAATTGGCAGAAGAGATAAGCTGTGATTAAAAATTGATCGTGAAAGTAAGGGAGTAGAATTACATTGGAAATTCTCATTTTTCTATTGTAATGAATCCAAGTCATGACGCCCACCGTACTGACTTAAAACATATTGAAAACTTGGCTCTTTTCCCAAGGCCTGGCTTGGTCTGACCGTACTTTCAGTCTGTTTTTGGTCTCTACTACTGGGAGAGAGAGGTTGGTGGTTGTTCCTTCCAAGTAATGCTATCTGTTGGGTTTTATAGGTTTTTATAGGTTTTATATATGTCAAACTGATTAGAGTCTTGTGGAGTTTGGAAGCCTAAATATCTAATACATAACAATAGATGGAAAACTGATAGTCTTACTACTATCCATGTGTTTCTTGTAGGGTTTGAAACTGTCCAGAAATTTATTTTATATATCTTATAAAAAACAACTTCTAATATTTTTGGTACAGATTCTGTGCTTGGCACTCCCAGCCTACCAAAATGTACGAACCCCATTTCAGCAAGAGTTGTTCATCCTGTGCAACTTGTTTTCCATTTTGGAGAAAATTACTTTGTATTTTAATGTTTCCATTAGACAGCACTTAGTATAATCGATAGTCAGTTGAGGGAGAAAAAGAGGCTAACAACAACCCAAGGAATTGGCATGTAACTCACCTAACACAATGCAGTCTCCCACATAAGGGTCTATCAAGTGTTTGCTAAGATGCCCCCTTCCTGTTTTTGCAACCTGTAGGAGGCAGAAGCAGGACGTCCACTTAGCTTCCAGTGAACTACCTTCAGTTTGGTGAGCTAATGATTGTAAGGGTCTTTGAGATGCTTTCCATGATGAAGAGTACCAGCAGTCCTGGTGGCGCAGTGGTTAAAGTGCAGTATTGCAGGCTAACTCTGCCCACAGCCTGGAATTTGATCCTGATGGGTTGAAGGTTGACTCAGCCTTCCATCCTTCCGAGGTTGGTAAAATGAGGACCCAGATTGTTGGGGGCAATAGGCTGGCTCTCTAAACTGCCCAGAGCATGTTGTAAAACACAATGGGGTGGTATATAAGTCTAAGTGCTATTGCTATTTATGTTGTCCTCTTTCCCCATCCCATGCTTCTCCACATATAAATATTGTAAATTCAAATAAAGGAAATTTCATTTCTGGGAACGGTATATTTTTGCCTTCTTCATTTTGCATACACATCGCAAGGATTTAAAGAAAAGTCAATTGAAGTGCAAAAGAGCCTATATAGGACCATTACTAGCCAAGCTGGGATTAATCACGATGCTGGACTATTGCAGCCAGATTCATCCCAGAGCTGTGCAGCTGCTGGGAATTTCATGGAAATTGTGAGCTTAAGTATCGACCCTGCCTTTGTGATGAAAAGTCAGTGTCCAAATACTTGCTGTTTTAGGAAAGGCGCCACAATTTTTCAGCTGCTGTTCCTTGTTTTTTTGCTTTAAACCTGTCAGCCTGGGGACAGTTTTTCTCTTGTCAGGGCAGCCAATTCTTTCTGAAGCTTTCGCCCCAGAGAAGCTTCTTGGGATTAATGGAGGCTGTTAAGAGCCCCAGACAATGATCTGGGCGCATCATTTCTTGTATAAGAATCACTGAGCCATTTACCAAGATTCACCATGATTATTAAAAAATTGTCTCATATGTTTGCTGCCTCATTTCATGTAGAGAAAAACTGAGGCATGGACTCAAGGCAGAGTCTTTGCCACTGTTTCCTGAAGGTCATCTGGAGGTTATCTGGAGAGTGAAGATTAGAACCAAGCAACTTTGCCGCTACCCATTTCTTTTTTGGAGAGCTGATGTAGCCCCCTTCTGTTTCTTTTAACCCTAGTAGGTTTTTTTGTGTAAAAACAATAGGTTCTGTAATAAAGACCCTGATGATGGAAAAGATTGAAGGCAAAAGGAGAAGGGGACAGCAGAGGATGAGATGGTTACATAGTGCCATTGATGCAATGAATACAAATTTGGGCAAACTCCGGGAGACAGTAGAGGACAGAGGGGCCTGGCCTGCTATGTGGTTCATGAGGTTGCAAAGAGTTGGACATGACGTAGCGACTGAACAGCAACAACAACAATAATATAAACTAGTGATTTTTAGGTGTATCGGGATGCAACTTCTAGAATTCATGGACATCTGACTGCAGAGTCTGAAAATTGTAGACCATGAGGTATGGGCTAAAGCAGTGGTTCTCAACCTTTTTAATGCCGCAACCCCCCCAACCGGTCGTAAGTCGAGGACTAAACCGGTCATAAGTCGAGGACTAAACCGGTCGTAAGTCAAGGACTACCCAACCGGTCGTAAGTCGAGGACTTTTCCTGCCTGGGAGCGCCGCGCATGCGTGGTTCCGCCCCCTGCACCGGCCGAGGCGTAGCTGGCAAGTGGCAGAGACGGAGCAGGCCGACCACCAGCTGGCCCAGCCCAAGGGAGGTAAGGCACCCGCCAGAAAAGGGGAAAAAAATGGCGGACAAAAAAATGGCGGACAGCCTTGCTTGGCGACCCCCGTGAAATGGTCGATCGACCCCAAATGGGGTCGCGACCCATAGGTTGAGAACCGCTGGGCTAAAGTAAAATGTAATTCATCAGGCTCATGTGTGAAATGGATTAGTCTTTACCAGACTATCAGGTTTCCTTTTGGTGAGGTGTTTGTGATTCTAAAGAAAAGAAATCGCAATCAGATGTATCTGTTTTGTTCCAGGTTTTAGGAAATGGTAGCTTTCATAACAGTTCATTAGATACTTGTTGCAATAGTCTACCGTAGTTGTTGGGAGATGTCATTAAAGCACATGTGAGCAACTTCCGGTGACCCAATTATTCTTTGGTGGTGAGATCGCTAAATGGCCATATATATGGAGAAAGTTGAGTGTGGGTTTTATCAAATGAGTAGATTTTTCTGAATATTGAAGACTTTTTAGATATTTCCTACTTCAAACTACTGTTTCTAGCAATGCAGCTAGAGAAGGCTTCAAGGAAAAAACTCACATAGTGAAGTAATATGCTGGTTTTATTGTTTTTTTCCCCCTCTTGTGTGAAAGAAGCAGGCCGGTATTCGATAGCCAAGAAATAGCCAACTTTCTAAAAGACTGTTCTCCACTTGGTTTCTTAATAATCCCAGTTTTTAAATCATTTTCATCTGCCACGAATACCGATATCTATGTTGCAAAATTATAACAAGTTTGAAGGTTAATTATTATAGAATTTCTTAAGAAATCCAAGAACCAGTTCTTTTCAGGAATTTGGTTCAAAGGCTAAGCATTTTGCAGTTGAAATCCCTAATCCTTCTGCCTTCCAATAACTTGCAGATTTCACATTCCCAGGATTAAATATGTATGGCAAGAGAATAGCTATTAAGCAGTCAACTCCTGTTCAGGTTTACTTGGATGTACAGTAAGCCTTATCTTTTTCAGTTATACGCTCTTCCAGAAATCTGTACATAATTTAAATCTAGTTTCCCTGTAATAAAGCAGTTTTGCTGTTTGGTTAGTTGTACTGTGGGAACTCATCAAAACAAAATCTGCTTTATCTGTGGAAACAATGGGGAAGTTGTTTCAACACAATGTATGTTCTACCAATTGTACAGTTTACCAGCTGCAACTCCTGTACCGAAAACATTATTTCCCTCAGTCTATCTTGGAATCTACCTCCTTAAATGTTAAGGTAGTAAGGGAGATTTTATCCTTCTTTCCAAAATGAGAATTTAAAAAAAAAACTACATTTGTTTTATTTTCTATAAAAGGATGAGAATGTGAAGCAACTGACTGACTCGTAACAATTATTTATCATGTTAGAATATAACCTAAATGAATATAGCCGTGACATACAGCCAGGACATACAACAATTTCATTTAGGTGGATGACTCAGAAGATGGTAGGTGGATCAAAAGGAGACAAGAGCAAAGTTCAGCAACTAGAAAATCTTGGAGCCAATCTGCAATATTCTGTCTTGCTTTGTCTCTTCTTGCATTTGCCAAATTGGAGATGCAGAGAAAGTGCTTTCTAGAGCCATCAAAAATGTTGGAAGCGGTTCCTGGCATGTCTGATGGGTGAAGCTTTTGTTGTTGCTGTGGTTGTTGTTCTCTTCCTAAATTAGCCTTCTCGGGAATATAATTGTTGACCAGAGAGCTGGACTTTGGATCATTTGTTTGCCTGAAAGGCACGTTTCAGACTGATTTTTATTTAATTGTACAACTAAATGCAGCCCTTTATTATTATTTTTTCAATTGTTACACAGTAGCCTATTTTACTATAATCCTGTTATTGCTGAATTGATAATTGGCTATTGGTTTATTTTTTGCATCTATGCACCATGTCAGGCTTTTTTTTTTCAGGAATAGTGCAATACAAATTAAGAGTTACGATACGAAAATGTGCATCAAAATCTCATTCATTTTTCATTCAGAATGCTGTTAATCCCACTTTTTCTTTTTTCTTTTTACAAAAATCAAAGTAGCCAACAGTCAGTGCAAGGCAAAGTCATATTTAGTGTGGAGAGCAGCCCTTTCTCACTCAGAAATCCTGGAGCTTTTCAATTTGGGGAATGTGAAGGGATAGGGAATAGTTGTGTGCAGATAATTGTTGCACGTGTGTTGCTTCGAACCTGGTACTGTGAGTGAAACTTTTTTTCTGTGTGAAAAGTTTGCAGTAGGCTGTAGTACTATTTTATAATAATAATAGCAACAACAACCATGAATTGAGAATACACTATATCTCAAGTAGTGAAATAACCCCCCTGAAGGAGGTATCAGCCCTTCAGGGTACACCAAGTAGGAATAGACCCTGAAAATCTGACTGGAACAATACTTTACAGGTAGTCCTTGGTTAAAGATCACAAATGGGGCTGGAATTTTTGTCACTAAGCAACATACAGTAGTCATAAAGCATGACATATGACCCACACTGCTTGGCTACAGCACTTCCAGCACATCTGTTTGGTGTTGATAGCAACTACCACAATGTTGTTAAGAATGACATTATATGATCGCCATTTAGGAGCCTCCTCGTGGTTTCCCCATTGATCGTGCATAGTCAGAAGCCAACAGGGAAAGCCAGAAATGGTGATCATGTGACTGGAAGATGCTGTGGCATTGTAATTGTGACTTGGTTGCCGAACACCAAGAACATGATCCCATGACTACGGGGACACTGTGATGGCTGGAATCTTAAAGACCGGTCGTAAATATTAGTCATTCAGCACAGTCGTAACTTCACTGAACGAGTGGCTGGTAAGCAGGGACCACATGTACTCATATAAGTTGTAGCAACAGAATCCTGAAAGTGTGACCTGAGCTTTCCTTCTTAGGGAGGAGTTTTTCTTAGGTTTCTCACACTTTTTCTGTTCCCCGGGCTTAGAGGTTCTTTTAAGCAACTGTTGTCTCTGCCTCTTTCCTCCAAGATTATCATCTTGACGTGTTTTGGAAGAAGATATTGACTCTTGACTTCTGTTCAGGAATAAGCTATATCCTTTGGGGTCCGAGGAATCTCATGAGAATCTATCCGTCTTGTAAATCCGACAGCGAAGATGTTTTTAAACTGGTGGTGATTTGTATGAGGTTTAATTTCTAAAGAGCTGACACTTGCAAGTAACTCTTGAATGGTTTCTCCTTTACCAACATTCCCCCTCCCCAGAGTTTCAAAGTACGATCTCCTTGCTTATAGGTAGTGCATATGCCCCCTCTATGCCCCATTTCAACAATTAAATCTCCGGCAAATTATTGCTATTGCTTCCAGTGGAGTTTGTTAATGGCCCAATTCAGCTACATTTATCTGACAGTTTTATTGGCGTATTACATCAAACAGCATCGATTCCGTTTCTGAGAGATGAAAGCAGTAAATCATACACTAGAATTTAGAACAAGCTCAGGATGTGGATGTGACTTTGATTACAAAAGTTAGACTCTGGTCTTCACGATGGCAAAAAAAGTAGGCTAGGGCAGGGGTCCCCAACCCCCAGTCCATGGACCAGTACCGGGCCGCGGTATGCCAGCAAAGGATCTGCACAAACAAGCAAAGTCCCATCCGTGGGATGCAAGCAGCACACAAAATCACGCACTCTCCGATGCGCAGAAAAACCTTTCTCCACGGAACCAGTCCCTGGTGCCCAAAAGGTTGAGGACCTCTGGGTTAGGGAAGTCATGAAAGTAGCCTGTAGTTCAGCCACATTCCTGGCTTTAGACAGTAGCAGATTCAATTTCACCAATTATAGATAGTGAAATAACAGCTTAAGCCATAAGACAAGAGGGATCTTATTTGTGGGGTCCTTGGTCCTCTCTAAGGTTGGTGGTTTTCTTGCAGACGTTTCATTATCCAACCCAGGTAACATCAAGAGTGCTAGTTATATCACTAGCACTAATGATGTTACCTAGGCTGGGTAATGAAACATCTGCAAGAAAACCACCATGCTCAGAGAGCATTTCAACCCTGAGCTACACATAATTCTCATTTACTGATCTTATTTGTGAATGCCAAAGCTTTGCATTCATCGCAGTTCCAGTGGCGGTAACATATTTGTCTTTACGTGTGGTAGACATCTCTCTTGCTTCCTAAGTAGCAGCAGCAGCAGCAAAATGAAATCTGCAAAGATGTAAGTATACCCCTTGCAGAATCCAGGGTGCCTTTTAAGCTTAGATGGGTAGATCTGTTAATTGCATATACAAGCACATAGATTGTGCCAGTTAATAAAAGGCCTATGTGCTCACAAATGCTTTGTCAGGAGAAGGCTGAATTCTATAAGACGTAACATTCGCATCCTGTAATTGCAATGTGAATATCAAATCATTTCCACATCCCCATTAAAGTCCTGGGGTGTTTCTGAACAGAATCCATTCGGTATTCAGAGCATCACAGAATGGAGGGAAATGTCTGTGAGGGTCTCTGTGGTTAGCCACACATGCAGGGAGAATGGCTCCATTTATCAGCAGCATGCCAGCTGTACTTTCAAAGGAGATGCATTTTGTATTCTTGCTAGTAGATGTTTTTATGGCTGTTATGGGAGGCCAAATGAGGGAATATTGGCATTCTGTTAGAAGGAAACAGATACAGAAGGGATACCCTAATCTATGAAGTTGGGTGGTAATCTGTGTGGTCAGTCAAAATAACCATAAATAAGTGCTGGGGGGGGGAACAGATGTTAAGAATCTCAAAGAACAATGAGAAGAACAAGACTGGTAAAGGACTTTCTGTACACTATATGCCTAGAGGTACACTTTATTTTTATTATTTTGTCGTAGTCTATGCATTTAAAGCAGCCCAAATTTCATCTGAGATGAGCGAGTGTCAATATGCTCAGCCAGCATGATGCATAGGGAAATCACATATATAGACCAATCGTAGTTACAGAGTTTAAATAGTGTCCCATCCCCTTCCCCGCCCGTCATGTAATTGATTCTGTGCTAATTGTGCTCTCTAGAGAAAGACTGTTCTGGATTTTTTTGGGTGATAAGATAAGAGATAAGATAACCTTTATTGTCATTTTTTTTTACTGTGGGCACAACAGCACACATCAAAAATGAAATCTAGTTGCCCGCTCTCAAAGTGAAACACATACATGACACACACCTAAACATACTATATACAACATATGTATAGAGTAGACCCACACCCCTACATATATACATAACAAATAAATATTAAATACTGTCCATCTTGAATATATAATGGAAGGAGGAAGCTTGAGAGTTCACAAGGTTAATGCTGTATGGAATGAAACTATGGCTGAATCTGGATGTTCTGCTGCGGATGATGATGGGGAGTTGAAACTATCTGATTTTTACTAACTTTTCCACGATCATTGTGTGCACATGCTAAACATTGGGTTTTGTGTTCCCAAATTGGAATGACCTTTTCTGTGAACCAGCCAGTTGGCCCCCAGGGTCCTTCTATAGAAATGTGGGAAGGCTCCTTGGAAATCCTTAAATCTGTAGGGTATGTAAGAAATGGCTCCTGATTGGAAGTATCTTCTTACCTCCCTTCGCTCTTATTTTATCTGGCCCCACCCCAAGCTGGTTCCTTTGCTTGCTTGCAATTAGCGTGAGTGGCAGGCAGGCACCGTGCCAGGCAAGCCATCTTGCAATTTGCTGTCTTAGGTCCCACCTGACCTCTTGGTTTACAAGATAGGAAAGAAATACAGCAGCCTCTTGGCAGAGTTCAAATCAAAGTAGGCTTGGTTGGCATTGTGTGCTGGACACTGTAGAAGGCTTTATGCTTCCTGGAGGACATCAATCACACATCTGGCCAATAGGAAATCAATGGAAAGTAAAATGCCTGCCAAAGTTGTTGAGATATCGAAGAAATTTAAGATGGGGGGGGGGAAACACTTTGTGAATGGGGGAAAAGTATGAATCAGTGGGTGGGTTGGTAGACCACACTGAGAGGGCTTGAATGTGCATTTGCAGCCAGGCATTTTATAATGAAGGTCTTAAGTCAGCCACAAGCTACAATGCAGAGAAGACCCTTCAGTCTCTTGTACAGAGCTTAGAAACTGGACGGTTGAATTTAGCTGAGAATCAGTGGAGATGCTATTTCTTGATGGAAGCATTCTAGGTTGTTTAAATAAAACCATCTCCTAAAAAATAGGAGAGGTGTTTCTTTGAAGCTTTGTCCCCCACCAATATACCGTAGTATCACTTTCCCCATTCACTGTGACCCCTCAAAAGAACAGCCTTTGGCTACTGAATGATGAGTCATCTCTGTCTCAAGTCAAGAACTTATAGATAAATAAAAACAAACTGCCCTCAAAGATGACTTTGCAAAAGCTCTGCTTTTCTATAGTCCTTTTGCCTCTAGTGCTTTCCATTCATCCTTGAGTTGGTAGAAAATTATGTAATTGTGAAAAGTTCTCGCCACACAGCTGGTACCTCTTCTACCTCAGCTTCTAGACTAGTGTTTCTCAATCTTAGCAACTTGAAGATATGTGAACTTCAGCTCCCAGAATTCCTCAGCCACCTTTGCTAGCTGGGGAATTCTGGGAGTTGAAGTCCACCCTACTTCAAGCTGCCAAAGTTAAGAAACACTGTTCTAGGCAGTCCAGGCCTCTGACTGCCCCCCCAAGGTAGTTGGGCTATATAAAGCCCAACAGGACTCATATACCTTGAGTCCCCACTTGGGTTGGGGCCAAAAGAAAGGGGAAAACCTCATCAGTGAAATACAGCAGAATAATAAAGTTACCAGGACATGCCAAGTGGTGGAGCCCTGGGAGGATTGTTGATGCATTCTGGGAGGTTGGTTGAGATGCCAGTTTTTAGTTTTTGTTATATGGCTTTTATAGTTTTACTGTTGTTGTGAGCCCACCAGAGCTATTTTAAGATGGGCAGCTGTGCAAAACTTTTAAGTAAGTAAGTAAGTAAGTAAGTAAGTAAGTAAGTAAATGTCTGTACTGTGTTTAGATGCATAATGAGTGCCCAGTTGCTTTTTTCTGCTCAAAGAAATGTCTAGCAACGTAAGACATTTCTTCTTTAAAATAGTCATAGGCTGGCCCTAAATTTATATTCTAACAGAGAAAACCCGCCCAATTTTCAGAAGCTGAAAATTCTTGTTAGATTAATCTAGTTTTGTAAATATATGATTTGCAAATTGATAGAAGTTCCAACTTGACTCAAATGAGTATTTGAGAAGATTTCCACCATGTGGAAAGAATGTGTCAAGGCTGGCCTGGGGCACTTCTTTAATTGTGTGTGAATTGAGTATGGGGAGTGGAGAGTGTCAACTCTACTGTATATATTCCAAGGACATGGCATAATTTAATAACCTTACACTGGTTTACATTAATATAACAAGTGATTTACAATAGTAACTACGGTATATCATGCCAAATAAGTAATACCAGTCCATCTGAGGTGTAAGAATTGGCCTGTGCCTCATCATTGGATAGATATACCATCTAAATTTTTTTTCATAATTCCAAGCAACAATTTATAGCATCTCATGGTGCAAATTTGTCTTTGTAGTGTATATACACGTTTTCTATTTTAAAGACTGGAGCAAATATACAGGAGAAGGAAGTTTCACATATACAGAAAGCTCAAATCATTTAGGGTTGTATAGATCAAAATAAAACCTTAGGTTGTTCTACATGAAAATACTGAAGAACTACATGGATCTAAGCATTGGCCTAATCATGTATATTTCACAACTCAACTAATGAAGTGACCCTGACCATTTTCAGGTTACCTGAAGTTTTCCTAGAACCACCTAAAGGTCAATCTATGTTGAGTTAAGTATGTTAATTAATAACAACTTGAATTGATTTCTAGTCAATTCAGGTGATTGGAAAAAACTAAGAATTAGTCCGCTTGATAGTATGTATTTTGCAGGGATAGTGCCATCTCATTAATAATCTCCTTTCCACTGCTAAAAATTTCTATTGTGCATTAATAATATGAAAATTCTTTTTCCACGAATTTTATGAAAACTTTTCTTCATTCTCATAATTCAGATTCAGAAAAGACAAAATGTAGTGCTTTGAAAAAAAAATTGACCCTGCTAGGTATAATAATGGCCATTAGATCAGATAGCTTTTAAAAATAAATTTAGGTGAATTGGTAGAGAAGTCTCGGTATATTAGCCAGGATAGCTAAGTGGAGCAGTCCAGAAAAGGGCACAGTTTTTGTTCATGGGCAAACAGGATATAATAATTTTCTCTGTATGTTACTTTGATTTGTTTTTTAATTTCAATTACCACATGACTGGGAACAGGAAGCTTAGCTTGATGGTCTTTTTTAACTGCTGTTCATATGTTATAACTGAAGCTGTCCATTAAGGCAGGGGTCCCCAACCCCTGGTCCATGGAACCGGTCTGCACAAACAAGCAAAGCTCCATCCGTGGGATGCAGGCAGCACACAAAACCACACACTCTCTGATCCATGGAAAAAACTTTCTCCACAGAACCGGTCCCTGGTGCCCAAAAGGTTGAGGACCTCTGCATTAAGGAACCCAATTCTTGACAAAGTCAGCTGAGAACATGCCATGGATAATGATAAAGATTTTCCTATATTGCAGTATAAGAAGCTTATATAGCTGCATCTTATACTGTATATATAGACATAGACATATAGTTATCTTCGCTTCAGATTTTCTGATGTTCATCTGAATAGCATTTTCAGTGCTCTTTTGGCTAAAAATCTGAAAGCAACCCTGATGATATCTCGCGACTTCATAAATTCAGGAAATCATAATATGGAGCTGAGTAAGCTGAACCTCTGCCATTTAGCCTGGTTAAATGGGAAAAGTGGATTCAGGATCCACTTCAGTGCTTAATTTTCCAGTTCTGTGGCCCCTGTTCTCTCATCTTTCCTGCTCACTGCCCTTGTTCAAGCAATGCACAACTGAGAAAAGCCAGATACCATTTCCTGAACTCCTTCTGAGTGGTTTGACTTCCTCAGGCAATTTCCACTTCTTGAATCTGATTTGATGAGACACACTTTCCTTTTGCCAGCAAATATAATCACTTCTTAAGTGTTCTGCTCCCTGATGCTTGCTTGAAGGGACTGTTGCCCTGTTCCAAAGCTTGGCCAAAGCAGGCCAGAATTGAAGAGAGCTATTTACAAAAATAGTTTCCACAATACCCATCAAGTGCCAGGTTCAACCTTTCTGTGATGCATGGGGACCCACCAGGATTTCAGAACTGTCTTTAAAATCTCTTCCATGCTCCCATGTAGAATAATTGTATAACCATTTTTGTTTCTCCTTACAGCACAGGTGTCAAACTCGCCGTATCACATGACGTGTCGCGATGTATCGTGACTTTTTTTGCATTGCCGGAGCTGGGGGGGGCGCGCACAACCTCCGCATGATGCAACCGGCCCGCGGGCCGGCAGTTTGACACCCCTGCCTTACAGAGTTGTAAAATTTGCTGGGAATAACCAGTGTGAAGCATTTTAAACATCTGGGGAGAAAGGGTAGTAGCACACATGTTTCAACAAAAATTGCAGTCACATGCTAAGATATAAAGAGGTGGTCATGTGACCAGGTAATCACTTTGCTATGGATATTTTCAGTCCCAGAATGACCCAAATTGCTATTGTCCCTACAAACTGAAGAATAAAAAAATAAGCTTCAGTACTGATCATGTTTATAAGTCTTTTTTTTTTCAGAGAAGGTGCAGCAGCTCTGCAGTTGCTCTTTTTATTTTTATTAGTTTATAATATACAAAAATACAAAAGAAAATAGTAGGAAAATAAGGGAGGGAAAAGGAAAGGAAAAAGTGTAGGGCAAAGGGAAAAAGAGGGAAAGGCGTTGAGTGCAGTAGAATAAAATAATAGCATCAAACCTCAACTTTTTACTTTTACATAACTAGCCATTTCTATAACAACAAACCTATCTAATTGGTAAAATCCAAAATCAAAGTTTCTTTTTTTTCTACCTCAAGCACAAAGTCCAGAAGTGGTTTCCAAGTAGAAACAAAAGTAACTGCATTTTTTTTTCTTTGATCAAAGCTGTCAATTTGGCCATCTCTGCTAACTCCATCAACCTTTGCAGCCATTCGTGCATTGTGCGGATTGAAATGTCCTTCCATTTCTGTGCGTAAAGTAATCTTGTTGCTGTCAACATATAGAACATCAAAGTTCCAAATTTTTTCCAAGTCTTTTTCCATTAAGCCCAAAAGAAAAGTTTCAGGTTTTATCTTTATATTCTGTATTAATTTGTTTTCTGTCTTAAGATGTGAATCACACTCCAATATTTCTTTGCTATCGTATGTCCACCATTAGATGATAAAAGGTCCCTTCTTTACATTTGCATTTCCAACATTCATTTGAAATACATTTATACATTTTTGACAACTTATCTTGACAACTTACCAACTTACCAACAATACATCATCTTATGAAAATTTTCTTTTAAATTATAATTTAGTGTAAACTGTAGACCTTTCATCCACATAGTCTCCCATTGTTCAAGCATTACGTTATATCCAAAGTTTCTTGCCCACTGAGTCATGCAATGGTTTACATATTCATTCTCCAAATTCAAATTCAATAACAATTTATAGACCTTAGCAATAACGTGTTCATCACTACTACGCAGCAGGATTTCCAATTCATTTTTCACAAAGTCAAACCCATAACTCTTTTTGTCTGATTTAAATCTTCTTTCAATTGTAAATATGTAAACCAATGGCAGACATATCCTTCTAATTCTAACTCCTCTTCAGATTTGAGGATAGGATTGCCAAAATTAAAACATATTATTTGACCCTAAGTCCGCCAGTTTGGCTTCGCTACCATTTCCTTTCTTTAGAAAAACTTCCTGGGGGGACACCCAGAGAGGCATCTTCACAGAAAACCTTGTTTTATATTTATTCTAAACTCTTAGGATGGCGCCTCTAGCAAAATGGTTATTAAAATCGACATTTATTTTAACCTTATCACACCATAAATAGTCGTGCCATCCAAATCTTAATTCATGGCCCTCTACATCAAATAACCTCTTATTCTGAAGATTAATCCACTCTTTTAGCTAGACCAAACAGCAAGAGTTGAAATACAATTTCAAATCTGGTAAACTCAAACATCCTCTTTCTTAGCACTGATCGTGTTTATAAGTCTTGAGTGGAAAATTGTACCAGTTTTATACCATAATAACATGGCAATATAGGTTACATTAAGAGCTAGGGCAATGTTCTTTCCTTGGAAGTTTTGCAAAAATTCTGAGTTTGCAGGTTTTTTTTTTAAATAGTTAGCCCATAAATGTATTCCAACCTATTTTTAAACATTTGTTATTTTGTGGTGTTCTCTTTTGCTATGTGTTAGTAAATTTAAGTTTTGCTTTTCCTTCTATGCAGTCCTCAAGCAATTTCCCAATCAAACTTTCACTAGACATGGAGATTCTTAGCTTCAGCAAGGTGGCTGCATCATATGCCCTCAGGCCATGCCCTGGGTCTTGTCAAACAAATAAAATTTGAAGAGAACAATGTGCTACTTTGCTTATATTGCCCAAATTTAGGAAAATGCTACAGACTGTAATTTTTCCTCATTCTCTTGTAAAGTGGGCATAACCATCTTAAAGACTGCAGTGATCTCTCCCCAAGGAACTTTCTAAGCATGGCTATCTTTGTCCATATGTGCCCAAAATTGAAAGGGCAATAAATGTTGCCATAAATAATGGTTTCAAAAAAGCCAAAATTGACTGTGAAAACAAGATGTGGTTAACAAATCCACAGTAGCTTCTATCGAACTGTTCAACTAGAGATTCTAATGAAAATTTGCTTATGAACATAGTTAAGTCAAAAGTGTTTCTTGAATTCCTGTTTGTTTACATGTGATAGCCTTATCGACTGCTTCAGAACTGTTTTGCATCTCAATATTTCCTTAGTCTGAGGTTCTCTTTTCTGGGGAAAAAATACTTTATTTTATCTAATTTGGCTAAACCTGAATGACTGAAAACAAAGACTTGACCCTCATTAGAATTTCCTGTTTCAACTGTAAATGTGTACTCTCTCTCTCTCTCTCTCTCTCTCTCTCTCTGTGTGTGTGTGTGTGTATGTGTGTGTGATGTGTGTCTGTGTGTGTGAATAGATTTTCACCACTCTTTATTTAGCATGGCAAGTAGTAAAACAAGGTGTTGATAAGAGATTTAAATGAGCATAAAAGTTAACTAATACATGTGCTTTTATGTTTTTCATCTAAAAGTAAAGGTAAAAAAATGAATGCAGGTGACTGAGCATTTTTTTTTCTTCTGTTCAATTGTGTCTGATTCTCAGACAAGTCCCTGCAATTTTCTTGGCAAGATTTTTCAGAAGTGGTTTGCCATTGCCTCCTTCCTGGGGGGGGGGAGGGGGGGAGAGAGATGCAAGATCACCCACCTGCCTTAGTCCCTAAGGTGGAACTAGAACTCACAATGTCCTGTATTTTAGCCTGACCCTTAACCACTATATCAGACTGGCTCTCTTCATTGGGCCTTAGTGGATACATTTCTGCAAAGGTTACCTAACAATTGTCATGGTTCCTGGGCAATTCCTCTGTCTTCCTGTATTTGCCATTTTACTCTCATCCATACATCTCTTCCTTTGGAGAAGGCTCTGAGCCTAAGAATAGTGGAAGAGAAGAAGAGAACAATCAACAGCAAAGTGGATGGAGTCAATTACAGCGGGGATGGGCGCCTTATTGGAAGACCTGGAAAACCAGATTGGGGACTAATTGTCACGGAGAAAAATCCACCTTTGTGCTCACTAAGAATCAATTGCACATAATCAATCAGTCATCAATCAACACATCTCTCCCATCTGGCATCCTTGGAGAAACAGCCCAGTTTACCACCATATGGATGGCATAACCTATGCCAGGGGTAGGCAACCTTGGCTCTTTTATGACTCGTGGACTTCAACTCCCAGAATTCCTGAGCCAGCCTTGCTAGCTCAGGAATTCTGGGAGTTGTAGTCTACGAGTCATAAAAGAGCCAAGGTTGCCTACCCCTGACCTAGGCTCATATCTATTTGCAAACCCACCTATCTACAGTGCGTTCTCTGTGCTTTCATTTATTGCTAAGAATATTAGGAAGTTTCTTAGCTGTATCATCAGCCTTGGCTTCTCTTAGTAAACGTTTCCTACTGGCCTGCCCTGACATTGCATTGTAGTTTTGCTTTCTGGTCTCTTTCCACAGGCATCTTTCAGCTTCTTACAACTTCAGAATCTCATTTGTTGAACTCCTTTATTCATGCGCCTAGTCCATGCTTGAATATAAGATTAAAAAAGTAGATGTGTTTTATTTTGTGTGTGAGTAGCAGCAGAGTTGTTCTCTGGGTAGAATATAATAATAATAGTAGTAGTAAAGTTGGAAGGGACCTTGGAGGTCATCTAGTCCAACCCCCTGGCAGCTTATATAAGCCATATAAGCTGCCAATTAGACACCAGTACATGTAGTCCTCATTTTAAGACCACAATTGAGCTCAACATTTCTGCTGCTATGTGAGACAGTTGTCAAATGAGTTTTGCCCCCTTTTATGATTTTTCCTGCCACGGTGAATCCCTGCAATTGTTTAGTAGCACGGTTGTTAAATGACTTTGGTGTTCCCCACAGACTTTGCTTGTCAGAAGTTCACAAAAGGGGATCATATGACACTGCAACGGTCATAAATACAGGTAGTCCTCGACTTAACAAGAGTTCATTTAGTGATGGTTCAAAGTTACAACGGCAATGATAAAAGTTTTTCACACTTACAACCGTCTTAGCATCCCCAGGATCACGCAATCAAAATTCAGACGCTTGGCAACTGACTCATATTATTATGACCGTTGCAGTGTCCCAGGCTCATACGATCCCCTTTGGCGACCGTCTGACAAGCAAAGTCAATGGGGAAGCCAGATTCACTTAACAACCGTTTGACTGACTTAATGACTGCAGTGATTCACTTAACAAACGTAAAATGGGGCAAAACTCACTTAACAAATTTCTCACTTAGCAACAGAAATTCGGGGCTCCATTGTGGTCGTAAGTCGAGGACTACCTGTACAGTCCAATTGCCAAGCATCTGAATTTTGATCAACGTGCCCAGGGTTATGCTACAATATACTCATAAGTGTGAAAAATGATGTTAAGCCACTTTTTTCAGTGCCGTTGTAACTTCAAATGGCCATTAAACGAATGGTTATAAGTTAAGGACTAACTGTAATAAATAAGTCCAGTGTAAATTCAGTATGGCCTTCTCCGATTAGGGATATTTGAGATCTGTCCAATGATGTCTTCCTCAAATCTAGCTACTGAGAATAGTGGGTGTTGCCATTCAAATTCCCAGGGAGGAATACCGATAAAAGGCATTTGTTTAAATATATTTTCTACATCGTATATGTTCTTTATTATGCAAGCTATTTCAGGATTCAGGCTCAGCTAAAAGCTGAGATGCTTTGAGGAAAGAGCATTTGAATGTCCTAGGTGCCAGCTACGTTAAGACTTCCTTAAACACAAAGTATAATTATGTTTAATAACTATACATTAAAAAAAATCACACAATTGCTACGTCTCAAAAAATCCAGCTAAGCAAGACTGTAGAACGAGGAAGAATTTTATTTCTTTATTTATCTACATCCCACCTGTATTCCTTTAATAAATAATTCAAGGTGGAGTATGTATCTTGCTCCTCCTATTTTCCATGCAAGAACTGACCCAAAGTCACCAAGCTGGGCTTTCATGCCCTAAGGTGGGACTAGAACTCAGAGTCACCTGGATTCTAGCCTGGCACCTTAACCACTAAATGTTTCTAAGCCTTTTCAGCTTTCACAGTGTGTTGCGTTGGATAGGCAGGAAGCAGCTATTGATGCAGCTTCTTCATTGAAGCATGGCTTGAGTGATGAATGGGAAAATCAAGATTCAAATCTCTGCTGAGTGAGATGCTCATGGGATCACCTGGGCCACCAATTGTCTTTCTACCTTTTTGCAGTGTTCTGGGGCACTGGAAGAAATGTGGGGAAAGAATCAAGCATCACACACACACACACACACACACACATGTTTATTAAAAGAGAAACAGATGTTGATAATGAAGGAACTCTTACTCAGAGAGTTAGAAAAAGAACACTTCGGGTTAGCTTTATTTTCCTTTGGGGCATGTTTGCTTTCCACCAGAAATTGTCCAAACCTGACTTGGTTTTAACTGGGCACTTCACATGTTACAGATGTGTAAAGCATCTGGGCAGCACTACTCAGTCTGTCTTATGCACAGTCAACTTTCTTTTTATATAGCGCAGTAAAACTGCAGTTTGAGATGGAGAATCCACATAAAGGGAGGAAGAAGCATTTTTCACATTCCCTCTGGGCAAGCCTTGTATTTTCTGGAATACATTTTTAGAGCGCAAACCTGTTACGCACAATAATTAACCAGGGAATGTAATCACATTAACTAGATGTAATTTTAATTTAATTTAAATGCAAATGAAATCAAATTTAGTTTTTGTCTTGACTCCCACCTACTTTTCTGAGAGCAATCACAGGCATACTATTCAAAGAACATTTGCGGTTCTTGGCCCAGAAAAGTATATGTCCCTGCTTTAAGCAAAGCATGGCCTGTTGATGAAGATGCGTGTGTCTAAAACCTTTAAAGCAGGGGTGTCAAACTGCCGGCCCACAGGCCGGACGCATCACGCGGAAGCCGCGCCCACCCCATTGCCGGCAATGGCAAAACAATCCCAGTACGTTGCGCGATGTCATGTGACATCGCGAGTTTGACATGTCTGCTTTAAAGGGTTATGTGGAACATGTTGTTCAAGCATGTGACTCTTGAATTTGTCAGTAACTATGAAGTTTCCCACAATTGTGCAGTGGCGTACATAATACTATTTATTATGACTTTTGGTTGGATCATAATGGGTTTTCCTTTTCTTTTCTTTCCAGAATAAGTTGGGCAGTGTTCTATAAATAAATAGATTCATTTTATGTTTAAATTTGCTTAATTTTAAATTTGCTTAAATTGGTAAGAAGGATAAAAGTGTATGTTGTAGAACACAACATGAAGAAGAAAAAAAGTAGCAGCTGGCAACCTTCTCACTGTGGACAATTTTAGAAGCTTCATTAAAAAGATTAAGGTTTGAAGGCTTAGAATCATTTTAATATATATTTCAGCATTTGGAAGAATTAAATAGTTTTACTTCAAGGCATTATAACTAATTAGTTAAAATATACAATCTCAATAGACCTTTTACAGCATTTTAGGGACCAACACTGTGTAGTAGAGCATTGACCTGAGGGAATTAAAAAGAAAAAAAAATGAGGGAAAAACCTGCCTTGGGATGTGGCAAGAAGAAAGAGAATGGAGAGGTTTGAATGAACGTTATATTCCTGAGCATCTCAGTGTCTTTAAAAGACCTTGAAGGTTATTTTAGGTCATATTTGTGCATGTGTGTGTGTATCCCAAAGATGCTTTTTCACAAGGCAACTGGATTTTCTTACAAGAAAGTATATTCTATGCTAGTTCAAGAACAGCTCTGGACATCTGTGATTCTATAAGATCTATTCTGTTGGAGATGTATTACTGACTCAGCTGTGGTATACAGGTAGTCCTCGACGTACAAACACAATTGAGCCTAAAATTTATGTTGTTAAGTGAATTTTCCCCCATGTTATATGACTTTTCATGCTATATTTGTTAAGTGAATCACTGCAGTTGTTAAGTTAGTAACCTGGTTGTTAAGTGAATCTGATTTCCCCATTGACTTTGCTTGCTAGACAGTCACAAAAAGGGATCACATGACCCTGGGACACTGCAACCGTCACAAACGTGTGTCAGTTGACAAGCATCTGACTTTTGAACACGTGACCACGGGAATGCTGCAATGGCCGTAAGTGTGAAAAACATTTGTAAGTCACTTTTTTCAGTGCCATTGTAACTTCGAACGGTCACTAAATGAACTATTGTAAGTTTGAGGACTACCTGTAAAAGTAAAACTGGTTTGTTTGTTTTTAGCAGTAAGGTTCTATATAGAGATCATGTGGTGGATCATTTCCCCTTTTGCAGGAATTTCTACCTAGCCCTGCTTTACCATTCTTAGCTTGATTCTGTTCTGGATCTGTTTTGTAGGAAGTGCAGTGCATTTTTTTTTAAGTTTAAAACATGCACTATGTACATAGAATGAAGTAAAGATGGGTTTGGGATAGAGCATTTTTATTTTTATTTTTGTGTGAGGGGAATTTTTTTCCCTGGTAGGCTTCATGGCAACTCAGAGTAGGACACATTTTTTGTTCTTTGTTCTTACCACTTTGAAGTGACTGCAGAGTATTTTCAAGTGCTTTTAGAGAAACTGATGCCCCAAAACTGTTTCTGGCGACTTCTTTGACCCGGAAGAGGAGCAAACTCCTTGCTCCAAGTCAACCTGCAGCAGAATCAGCCACAGTAACTTCTTTTGCTGATTCCATAATTGCTCCCCTCTGGCCGGGTGCTGTTTTGGGCTGCTTGGCATTTCTCTGCTTAAACTCCTACTCAGGGGCGTTCCCACCCGTTTCCCTTAGCAGCTTTAAAAAAAAAACCCAGGAGTTAATGATGGACAGGGGATGAACAATGCTGGTGGATCACCCCCATTGCAGTTCCACCCTCCACCCGTTCCTCCTGGTGCCCTCGCTTCCACGGAGTTTGGCAGGGCCTGACACTATAATGAGCTGCTTTGAGGGTGACTCAGAGCTTTGGAGCTGACAGATATTTTTCAGTTCTGAACCGAGCGTCATCACCCACAATTGTGCCTTTGAAGATCTCTTCCCTCCGCTCTTTTTAGAGGAGGTAAACAGCTGCTCTTCTGTCTCCACACAGTCCTTGATCGTGCCTCATGATCTAGGCTGCCTTGTGAGGAGATGTTCACCGGCATCATTAGCCCACAGTCGACCGGTGTATTTGTCTTCTCTCAGCTACCTGCCACTTCCCAGGGGAGCCTTCTCGGAAAGTCGGAATGGTTGAACAACCTTAACACCAAAGTAAGATCTGGGACATGGATAAAAAAATTGTTTGGCTCCAGACAGAGGCAGGTCAATTCAAACTGCCACTCCTGTCAGTTCCAGACACTTGGGCAACCACAAGAAATTGTGGGAGTTACAGGTAGGCCTTGACTTACAATAGTTCATTTATTGACTGTTCAAAGTTTCAATGGCACTGAAAAAATGTGACTTATGACCGTTTTTCACAGTTAACGGCTTTTGCAGCATCCCCATGACCATGGGATCAAAATTCAGATGCTTGGCAATTGGTTTATATTTGTGACCGTGGCTGTGTCCCTAGGTCATGCGATCATCTTTTATGATCTTCTGATAAGCAAAATCAATGGGGAAGCCAGATTCACTTAACAACCGGGTTACTAACCTGTCAGCTGAAGTGATTCAACTTAACAACCGTGGCAAGAAAGGTCGTAAAATGGGGTAAAATTCACTTAACAAAGGTCTCACTTAACAGCAGAAATTTTGGGACTCAATTGTGGTTGTAAGTTGATCAAAAACAACTGGCGAGCTTTTATATTGGGATATAAAGGCAGAGAAGATTGTAGTGTCAAATGTTACTGTGGAATTTGCCATAGATTTTCAGTGCAGTTAGCACCCCAACAGGATATCCTGCAAGGAGCTATTCCTAAGGTCATTAAATCCTCCTGGAAATTTCCCTCAATTACCAATTTTCACAGTTGCTTGAAAACAGCTAATATAATTACTCCTGATGAATAAGGATCATTTTACAAGCAGGAAAACGTTTATGAAATGAATGAAGTTTAGTTCTTCTAAGTCACTTCTATGCCACCAATGTTTGCTAAAAGCTTTATGGAAGCTGATAGACTAGCAACTTCTCTAAATCTGTTTGCAAACTGGCCTGAAGTGTCAGAGGCAGCCAGATTTTGGGAGGAGATCACAGTGAAATACAGGAAGTCCTCGACTTACAACAGTTCAATTAGGGACCGTTCGAAGTTACAACAGCACTGAAAAAAGTGACTTATAACCATTTTTCACATTTATGATGGTTGCAGTGTCCGAAATCATGTGATCCCCTTTTGCGACCAACTGGCAAGCAAAGTCAATGGGGAAACCAGATTCACTGGTTACTAATTTAAGAATCGTAGTGATTCGCTTAACAAATGTGGCCAGAAAAGTCATAAAATGGGGCAAAACTCAATAAATTTCTCACATAGCAACATAAATTTTGGACTCAATTGTGGTCGTAACTCGAGGGCTACCTGTACTTAGGTGAACATCACATTACAGGTGGAACATGCAGTGAAATGGAAGGGGCAGTGGGGAAGGAGACAAGAGTTCTTAGGGCAGGGGTAGGCAACCTTGGCTCTTTTATGACTCGTGGACTTCAACTCCCAGAATTCCTGAGTCAGCCATGCTGAGGGGAAAGAGAGAGGTTTCCAAGCTGAGCCATGCTGGCTCAGGAATTCTGGGAGTTGAAGTCCACGAGTCATAAAAGAGCCAAGGTTGCCTACCCCTGTCTTAGGAGAGTCATCCTATCCCAGTGATGGCGAACCTTTTAGAGACTGAGTGCCCAAACTGCAACCCAAAACCCACTTATGCATCGTCAGGTGCCGGGTGGGCATGGCCCATTGGGTGGGCGTGGCTGCAGTGGTAACGGCAGACTGGGTGGGACTAAAAAGTTCAATCAATCAATTCCAACTTTGCAATATCTTTTTTTTTCCCTGAGAAGTTGAAATTGACTGATTGATTGAACTTTTTTTTTTTTGCACATGGTGGCGGAGGCCTAAAGCGAAAAGGTTTTATAAAACCTAGCTGAAGGCCTAGGACTGGGGCGACGGCGCGCGTGCCCACAAAGAGGGCTCTGCGTGCCGCCTCTGGCACCCGTGCCATAGGTTCGCCACCACTGTCCTATCCTTTGGGAGTGCTGGAGAAAGTGGAGACTTAATTTTGCATGTGTACACGGCACTGAAAGATTTGAGAGAAAAGGATCCTTTCCAAAGTGTGCTAGATATTTTTCAGAATTATGAACTGTGTTTATTGAAGTGGGGGGGGAAAACTTCTTTTTAAATAGAAGACAGTGGTTTTTAGATGGTCCTTCTATGAGCAGAATAGCTTCTTTTATGTGAAGAACTTTTCATATTCAGTGGACCATTTCGCTGGCAGATTCATTAAATAATCACTAATGTTCTCTTCTTCCTGCTGTCCCCATTCTCCTCCCCCCCCCCAGATGTGCCCAAGGCTTAAAGTTGGGAAGATTGCGCACCCTGTTGAGAACATTGTCATACTGGTTTGCTTATTGGTGGCTTAGCATGATGTGAGAACCCGACATTTGGAAAAAGCAATAGTTGATAGCAGAGAAATGGGCAATTTGAGGTGCCAGCACTGCATGCAGACCCCAGGGATGCCTCCAAGTAGACTTGGTGAAAAACATATCATTTTAAGTTGGGAGAGATATGAAAGTTATGCTGTAAAACCCAAATTAGAGTTCATTAAAAAACAAAACAAAAAAAATGGGAGTGGGGCAATGAAAATCCCAGAGAAAAACAGAAAATGCCAACCTTAGCTATGTGCGAATTCTGACCTCATTTATTTTGCATCACTAGCCCAAACATAGTGTAACTTAGCTCTGCCACCACAAGTGCAGCTTCCAAACACTAAGCAATTGTCCAACTGGTTTAGAATAATGTTCAGCTAGTTGCATTTTATTCAGCAAACCAAAATATTAAACCTGCCATGGTTTAATATATGGCTTAGTCACATACACACGGATCACCACATTATATATAAAACCTCAAATATTTTTGTGCTGCACATGGAACCGTATTTTAACTCAGTAAGGTACAAGTTTTTTTTCTCGGCTGAAAACAAGCCCTCCGCATTCTGAAATGAGTTGGCTCAATACAAAAGCTGTATTTGTTTTCAATAATATGTAAGGTTCTTTAAAATTAAAAGTAATATATTAAATATATATTTCTATTATATTTATGCTTATTTTAAAGTAAACACAGATATTCCTTTAAAATATATTTAATTTAAAAGTAAATATTAGTAGTCTCACAACTTTTCTCTTTCTTCATTTTAAAATTACAATTTGGTAACAATTTTCAGAGATTTCCGAAGGCCTTATTTCTGCTTTAAACTCGCAAGGGGGGCATTTGACTGATTAATTGGTTTGTTGGATTTATAATTCCGAAGAGATCAAGGAGCACATACCACATTCTTTCTTCCAATATTTCACTAAAATATAATTGTGTAAACTGGGATGGGCAGAGTTACGGTGAGCGGTCTCAGTGAACTTCCAGAGTGGATTCAAACCTGGATCTTCCTGGTCCCAGTTCATCTCAGGGCCACGCAGATCTCGTTGAGTATATAAGGCAACAACATTATTCAGGAAAGAACAAATATGTATTATTTTTGCCATGGAAATGTAATATGAGCAAAGTGAAGTCCAAGTGAATCTTTCCTCATGAACATACAGGAATCCCACGCAAAAAAGAGCTGCAGGGGAAACCCTGATGCCCAAACTCAAAAATATTTGAGGGAATAAGTAAAGGTAGTCCTTGAGTTACAACCACAACTGAGTCCAAAATTTATGTTGCTAAGTAAAACATATGTTCAGTGGGTTTTGCCCCATTTTACGACTTTTCTTGCCAGAGTTGTTAAATGAATCATTGGATTTGTTAAGTTAGTAACACGGTTGGTAAGTGAATCCGGCTTCCCCCATTGACTTTGCTTGTCAGAAGGTCACAAAAGGGGATCACGTGTCCCCGGGACACTGCAACCGTCATAAATATGAACCAGTTGCCAAGCATCTGAATTTTGATCACGTGACCAGGGGGATGCTGCGACGGTCGTAAGTGTGAAAAATATTCACAAGACACTTTTTGCAGTGCTGTTGTAACTTTGAACCGTCCCTAAATGAACTGTTGTAAGTCAAGGACTACCTGTAATGTAAACTTTTTGAAATACACAGATTTTGGAAAGTGATAGTATGATGTGCTAGCTTTCTTCTCTTCTACTCTGCTGTTTTTAATGGAAGATATGGTTTTGTTCTAATCATACTTGCATTCTCTATCAATAAGAAGTATATTATGAAAACACAGCCTAATTCTAAAGATCTTTATTCAGAAATAAGTTTCCTAGTAAGTGTGTACAATGGACCATTTAAAGCGGAAAATAACAACTGATTTTAAGGACCCATATGTTGCAGACAACCAGATAGGAAGCTGCTTACAAGACCTCGCCTAATGAGGTGTTCAGCTGCATGAGATTGGATGCTTTCTTTATGTCCCTATAAATGTTCCCCCCAAAAGATATTTTTGGTTGGGTGCTCAATTCATATACCAAGTTCCATACACGAATAAAGCCCCATGGACTGTATTGTGGTATCTTCCATACTATGTTTTTAACAGATGCCTTGTCTCTGTCATTGGAGAATACTATATAAAGTTGGTCTGGGGGTAGCAGAGTTATCCAAGCATCATTTAATCTGTCCAAATGTAGAAGGATAGTAGTGATTATGAAACAGTTACCAAAAATTAAACAGAAGCAGCAAATAATGTACATACAGGAGACTCCAGTGTAAACAGTATCTGCAAAAACTAAAACGAAAGGATTTGATTTATATGATTATATATGATTACATATTATATCCAGTCATTTTAGCAAGAATAAGAAAAGACAAAGCCCTAAGAATCGAGTGTGCCTCACAACTTGCTAGGTCTGGACTATATATATATTGAAAAATTAACAAGAGTCTTTTCAGTACCTTGGAGAGCGCAGCATAGTTGAAATTGATCTTGTTCCCTCTGGATGTATTGCCCAACTAGTAAGAAGCAGTTTGTACTAAACAAAGACGCGTACCCTGCTAACAATTTGCTTCCTGCTTAGATTTCAGAAAGAATAAGAGGAGACGAGAGTCTGAAAAAGCCAAAAAAAAATGGCTGTTTTACGAAAGAATCTAGAAATGTATTCTCAGTCATATGGTTTAAGATGTGATGAGGGAAATCCTAGCTTAACTGCAATGAAATTGAATAAACATCAGTTTAGGGTGATGTGTGAGCCCATCTATGGCTTTCGTTAAATATCTAAACTTCGTTTTCATCAGACTGACAGTGGTCCTGCAAGTTGAGATGCCTTATTTCCATTTTGCAGCTAGAGAGAGGTGTCTACAAGCAAGCAGGCTAAGATTTGAATTTACATGATTGGTATTTCAAATATTTGTATAGTCTTGCGTGGCTCCTTCACCTCTGGAAAGTGGACTTGGAATACTAAAATCTGGCCTCAACTAGGAATTTGAAAGAAAAAAAAAACCACTTTGGAACAACCTATACATACTATTGTTCATGAAACAGCGTGAACCTGTCTACAATATATCTGAGTCAAGAACCATACCAGAGAGAACCACAGCAAGAACACCTATTATTTAGATTGTGCTGTTTTTATTATATCAAATTACAGGCATCGATAGTCAAACCCTATGTCTATTCACACAGAAGTAGGACTCGCTAGACAACCCATGACCCATTAGGCTATCTTTTCAGAGATATTTCCATACTAATAATAGAAATAGAATCATCATGGGTGGGAGCAACTTCTGACCTCTTGCCAGCTTTCCCATTGACAATGCTTGTGGGAAACTGGCAGAGAGCATCAGAAATCGCTTTTCCTCCTCAACTGATCTGTGGAACGGCCTGCCAATTTGCTGAGGGGAAAGGGAAAAAGGAAGCTATTAACCACAAGGAAAACTACAGCCCCAGTCCACATCCTGGTGTCTCTTTAAGGATCACTTCCCTCAGGGAGGAAGAGGACTCACCTGCTGAGCGCTGGTGCTTCCCAAGCAGCCCAACCTCACAGGCTTTCCTCATCCTTTCCACGTAACCCCCACCACCACCACCACCACCATTATAAGATTTCAAATGTTAGCCTCTGCTCCAAAGGAGCCAGTCACCATTCACCTGTCAGGCCTTGTTGCCAGCTGATTGGGCACAGCAAAAGTGATTTCGGAGCAAAAGTGATTTCTGTCCTCCTGTCAGCTTCCCCACTGACTTTGCTTATGGCAAGCTGGCAGGAAACATCAGAAACTACTCCTCTTCTTCCTCAGTTGACTCATGAAACTGCCAGGGGGAGGGGGGAGCGGGGAAAAAAGAAGTCAAAGACTGCAAGGAAAGACTGGACCCCATCCCAGAATATTCCCAAGAGTCCCCTCCATCCAGGGGGGAAGAAGGCTCATACGTTGACTGTAGGCACCCCCAGTACGTCCTACCTCACCAGCAGGCATCCCTTGATCTTTCCTTGCTGCCCACCACCGTTAAAAGATTTCAGATTTCAGCCTCAGTTCCAAAGGAGCCAATTGCTGCTCACCTGTCAGGTCTTGGTTGGTTACAGGGGCTAGAGGGGGGGGGGAAAGGGCAGGGATATGGCTGTCCCATTGTCCTTGTGCCACATAATCAATGGGTTTCTAGAAAGTGTAAACGAAAGGTGTGGTAGCACTGAAGCAGCCAAAACTTACCCAAATTTCATTCCCACCGGAGTCATGGGTTCCAGCATTCTGTAAAGTAGCCCATTTTAGTTACCTTGGTTCAATAATTTCACCCAATTGAAGGTCACAAACAAAAAGACAGGAGCATTTTAGTAATACGCTGTTGGGTCATTATTTCAGAGATATTTCCTTTACCATATTCCTCAATGCCAAAATGGCAAAGCTTCTAAGGTACTGGAAAAATTATTAAAAATTCAAGGAGATATTAAGAGATGTCTCTGGCTTGAAAGTAGATTATGTTAGACCATATACTACAGTCAAGGAGTTGACCACAGGAAACATTTTATAACATTTTGTAGTATGTCATAAAATACTTTATGATCATTTTTATGTCATTAACGTTTTATAAAATTTGTCAAATTTCACTTCCACAGGAGTAATGGATCCTGGATGCATTCTGTAAATTTCCCTATTTGAGTTATGTTGGATAAAAATGTTTTGTTCTGTGATGCACCATTTTGCCCAGTTAAAGTTCACTGAGAAAGGTTTTGGTAGTATATAGGCAGAGTTCAGTGGGAACTTAATTCCCAATAAGGCTCCATAAAATTGCAGTTAATTTGATCCAGATAAAAAGTGAAGCGGACCAAGGAAATTGTACCAGCTTTGAGAATCTTCTGCTTAATACAGCTACTTTACCTGATGTAAGCAGATTCATTTGTTACATCATAAACCTATATCACTGTGATGTCATGAACCTCTTAATCTGAAATTTGTCAAAAATCTAGAGGACACTCATTTGAACTTATAGCAGGAGGTTTTGACATTGGAGACTTGGGTTACACAGTCTTCGGAAACTCTTACCTCTCTGCTTTTATTTTTGGTTGGTAAGTAACCCATCAATTGGTTTTTGGAGTAGCATAGCAGATTATTAAAAAGTTAATTATTAATTTTGTAAAATGGAATATCCCTGGTTAATATTATTGTAGTTCAATAATACAAAATCCATTTCAAGATAACGAGGAGCATTTCACACTACGATGAAATAAACTTGTGATATTTTGGTGGGGGTGAATTATATTGGTGAATGTAGCCAGTCACTGCCCCCAATTAAGAGTGCATCAATTATATCTGTATGCTTGTTGCATGTGCAGTTGTTTTCTTTTTTAAAAAAAAAAAGATTGGTGGATTTTTTTTCCCCCTTTTGTAATATTGAAAATCTTCTTTAGGACATTTTCCACTTAGCAATCTCACTGACTCTTCACAATCAATCTCTTCAGCTGAGGTCGAATCTCAGGCTGTACATGGAGAATTATAGTTATTTATTTTTCATATTGGCCTGCATTACTTGGCAGTCACCCACCCCTGTAAAATGTCCTCTGTTGTGTTTCAGCTCCTTATTCTCCACTGCTTGTATCTCTTAGGAAGCTACAACCACATAAGGACAATAGGTTTCCATCCTTCAAACAGAAGCCTGGGTACAATATCTGAATTCTGATGGCAGTATTAAACATGACATGGTTCTATCATCCACTACTCCTGTTTTCCAGCTAATGCCTAGCCATACTTTATGGCAACCATGTGGCTTTAGCAAGACAAAGGGACATAGACCAAGTAAAGAAATAAGAGACTGAGATCTGTTGTAGAAATAATATTCCCTGGACACATGTGCCAGACTGCTTTTGATGGCTTGGCTCCATCCCTTCCCTCCCCCATTCCCCCCCCCCCATTTTCTCCCTAGCTATACGCCTCTGTCTGAGCAGATGTGTTCATCAGGATGAATTATAAGGGTGTAAAATGACTTCTTCAGTTTTCTTTTTGATCCTCGCTGATTGACAGCGGGGGGAAAAAAAGAAAAGAAATCGGCCCCAGAGAATCAGTATGCAGCAAGCTTAGGAAGTAGAAAAAGCAGGGGGAGGGGAAGAATCTGTTAGAAATACGCTTTGTTTTGAGTTCTCTGGCACCCAATCATACTTCTAAGCCTTTACAAACTGGCAACTAGCAGCTGTCAGCTCTAATCATCCTGCATAATCGACTGAAACTTGCACATCAAGCCGATGGGAAGGGCCGCGGAATGTGCTTGGCTCCCCAGAGTGTCTCGTGAGCCAGAGGCCACAGATAACAAGGGTTTTGGGTCCTGAGCAGATCTTACTGAGAAGATCCGTGGAGATTTCAATGGTGGCATGGCATGGCATGAGCTCAGCAACTCTTTATTGAACCCCAAAATCAGGGAAGCAACTGAAGTAAATGCTGAACTGGAAGTGTCTCTGGACACCTGAGAATACGGTCTGGGTAAAGAAGGAGTGCTTGTTTTTGTTTTTTTAAAAAAAAACACTTTGGGGGCATCTCCCCAGGGCAATCTTTGTGATAGTTCCCATCACAACAGCTAGCTCTTCTGAAGGAGTGGGTGGTCCCCTCTTTCATGGTATTTCAGAGGCTTGTAAAAAAAAAAACTTGGCCGTTCTGGAAAGCCTTTGGGATTTGGGAGCTAGGATGAAAATTATTATTATGCCAAGGTCTGGTTTTACAGGTATCCCTCAACTCAGGACCACAGTTGGGACCAGAATTTCCATTTCTAAACAAGGCAGTTGTTAAATGACTTGTGCACGTCGTATGACCTTTCTTTGCCAGGGCCGTTAAGTTAATCCTGCAGTTATTAAGTGAATAATGCAGTTATTAAATAAATCTGGGTTTTTTTTCCCTTTGACTTTGCTTGTCAGAAGCTGACTGGGAAGGTCACATTACCCTGGGACACTGCAATTGTCGCAAAATACATGCTGGTTGACAAGTGCCGAATTTTGATTGTGCGACTGTGGGGATGATGTAACAGTTATAAGCTTCAGATTATCACTAAACAAATGGTTGTAAGTCAGGCAGACTACCTCTACTGCAGCGTTCCCCAACCTTTCTGGTGTGGCTGCGGTGGGAGGGGGGGCAGCAGTAGTTTCGTGCACACAACCTAGATCTTTCACATGCGCAAATGAAGCTTCACGCACATGCCCGCCACTTTGCATGGCCCGGTTCCCAACAGGCCACGGACCGGAACCGTTTGTGGACCAAGGGTTGGGGACCCCTGCTCTACTAGATATACATCTGCCTTGGTTATGTTGCTGTTGCCCTTTACACTCCCTAAAATTCATATATAAAGAAATATGTGTTGGCCTTTGGTATTCAGTCATAATTTACCCACTAAGACTTAGGCAGAAGGACAAAGTTGAGACTTCCGAACAGGGTTATTTAGAAACTAGTTCTGCACTATTACATTCTAACTCAGTAACTGAAACTATTTATATTTACCGTACAATAGTAAAATAACATTCCTATAATCTTTGGGGGTCTCTATTTCCTGACTTGCCTTAAAGGTTGACAAGTAACAATCCTAGAAGGACCAGGATGCCTGTGGTGATAGTAACTCATGTTTTGACCAGCGCTCAGTTTGATTACGCAGTCTTCCAATATGAAACAGTATGCCAATTTAAAGCGCCAGGCATTATGTACACAGCATAAAATTGCCTTACCTGCACAATCTGGCTAAGGTCGAACCTACCTGTCCTGTAAAAACATTGTAAGGAGGCGTACTGGGTCCCCACTCTGACTGAGGGTAAGGGGACATGAATTGTATGCTCCTCTTTTGGCATTTCTCAAAGCCATTGGAACAATCCAACTCCCCCTTGCTTTTAACCATAATTGATGGCCATCTTGGGTTTACAAATAGAATTGGTTTTTTTTTTAAAAAAATATGTGTTTGATCTTTATTTCTTTACATTCTTGTTTGGCCCCCAGAATCTGTAGATTTTGGCAGGTTGCCCAAATTGTTAAACAAATAACAAAATGGAGTTGATATTTTTAGCATGGGCTCTGGTGGCTGGATTCATACTTCACATTAAGCTAAAATAGATGAAACGCACAGGGTTAAATAAGTTATAGCATTCCAGATGTCACTGAAGTATAACTCCCAGCATGCTTCATCATGAACAAAACTTCCTGAGGATGCTGGGAGTTGCAATCCAAGACTAAGCAGGCGCATCATGAGTTGAATACTACAGATTTAATTAAAAGCAAGAGGATAGGTGGAGCTTTTAGTAAGTAAAGAACTCAGAAGAAAAGAGTCTTAAAAACATTGATCTCCTTTGGGTCTAATCTTCTTTTTTAAATGGTAATTAACTTTTTTTTGGAAGAGAAAAAAATAAAATCAAGGCACTACATATAAACTGAGTGATGCATAAATAATAAATAATACATTATTGTTTCACAGCAAATTCTGGCTAGGGATTATTAAAGGAAGTTTTGGAAACGGAACTGCTTATATCATACACTACTCTCCTGTTATGCCACAATTTGAGTGTCAACTGATATTGGAACTTGATTTTCAGAATCACAGATAAAATATTTCTTGATGTTTTAGATCAGGGATCCCCAACTCCTGGTCCTTGGACTGGCATCAGGCTGCAGCATGTCAGAAATTGGGCCGCACAAACAAGCAGGCAGGATGCAGGCAGCACACAAAACCACGCCCCCTCTGGGCCCTGGAAAAACCTTTCTCCTTGGAACCGGTTCCTGGTGCCCAAAAGATCGGGGAGGGGGCTGTTTTAGATTATTAACTTGTTGAATCTGCTGACATAAAACATAGCAATGATACCCTGCTGCTTTCTTAATAACATTGAGCTGACTGCAGTGAAAGGTTGTGACATGCTATGCAGAGCTACCAAGTAGTTGAATAGGCAGCCATCTTCTTCAACTCATACACACAGTGCCAAGACTTTGATGATTCAATATGTTTTATAGCTCTGTTTAAGCTGTTTAATGTACAGGAACTGCCACTAATCCGGGAAAGATGGACTAGAAACTAGCTACTTCATTCCTACTGGCTAGTAGGAACTCAAGAGTAAATAAGAGGATAATTAGTCCCCTAATGGCAATAGATTGAAGCCCTGCATATGGGGTTGATCACCTGCTGCTGTTTTATTAGTGAGATTCATATGACCGCTGATCTGAAATTTGTTCTCAAGATTTCCCCCATCCCCAAAGGGTCCTCTTTCATTCCTTTGTTTAGATGTCTGCTTGTTGGTTTAAAGTGTGTGATTAACAAATGGGAGGGGCACTAAACTGGCAGCTTAAATCAAGACTGTCATCTGTGAGATGGCTCAGTGGTAGCTGATTTGTTTTTCTTGATAAGAAAAAAAAAAGCCCTAGAATGAGATTTCCCCAAAGTGTAAGCAGAGATAGAAGCGCTACGTCCTCATCAAACTGGTACCAACCCAACTCTGAAGCCGAGCTGCCAGAACTGAGCTGCAAAACTCTGGATGGGTGCCAGATGCCCAGAATTTGAGTTTTATAGCAGTGCTTTGCTGCCATTTAGTGAGTGTCTATATTTCTGCAGCCCAGATCTGACAGCCCTGTCATAAGGCAAGGTTATGCTGTCTGCCTTGGCAGGCAGGATTTTGAGGCAGGTCCAGTTTTTCTTTCTGTTTTGCAAAAGAAAGTTTCCTGGGTAAGATAACACCCTACAACAGTGGTTCTCAACCTGTGGGTCGGGACCCCATTTGGGGTCGATCGACCATTTCATGGGGGTCGCCAAGCAAGGCTGTCCGCCATTTTTTTTGTTTGTCCGCCATTTTTTCCCCCTTTTCCGGCGGGTGCCTTACCTCCCTTGGGCTGGGTCAGCTGGTGGTCGGCCTGCTCCGTCTCTGCCGCTTGCCAGCTACGCCTCGGCCGGCACAGGGGGCGGAACCACGCATGCGCGGCGCTCCCGGGCAGGGAAAGTCCTCGACTTACGACCGGTTGGGTAGTCCTTGACTTATGACCGGTTTAGTCCTTGACTTACGACTGGTTTAGTCCTTGACTTACGACCGGTTGGGGTCGCGGCATTAAAAAGGTTGAGAACCACTGCCCTACAACTTCACTCAGTCATACCACAAGGGCTGGATCTGAATTGCTCACTTGCTTGTCCTGTTCCTCTGGGCCTAGTCGATAGTTTGGAGGGAGACAGCTGGTGCTGCCCCTTGCTGTTCACTTGCTTGGAGGGTGGGTGATTAGAGAATGGGAGCAAGGAGAAAGCATGCTCTCTCTAAATATGGGTCTCAACATCAGTCTGGGAGTATTAATCCTTGTCTCAAGTCCTGTGGGGATGCATTAATGAGTTGCAATTGCCAATTATCTCTGAACAGTTTGGCACTTTCCCCACAACTGGGAGTGTCGTTTGGAGATTACACCTCAGAGAGCGTAACGTCTTGGGGTGTTTCTATAGCTTTCACAAGAGAAGATATTTGTCAGTGAAAATAAGGCCCAAGAGGAATTCAGAGGCCAAAGGATGTATATACAAAGAAAGTGGGTAGCTGTAAAATGAAAAGAGTTTTGGGTACAGTCAGGGTAGATGTAAGGCTGATCGAAAGAGGCAACGCCACCCTATTTTCTAACCTTTTTAACATTCACTGAAAAGGCAGTGCAGTAAGAAGCTATTTCAGCCAAGCCTTGTCAGAGCAGTTAAGCAGCTTCGTTTTTGTGGCTTTACTGATGATTTTGCATTCATTTGGGGATAGTTTCCTTTCTCAGCTGATATCCTGATGCCAAAATACAAAATAAGCATACCGGTTTTTGTTCACTAAAGTCTAACCTCAGAACAACTTGAAGTAGGCATATCTTTGGCAGTTATGATATGAGCCAAATACACACACAAATATCCTTCCCAGTTGCTAAATACTAGGGCTGCTCCTATCTAAAAAGTGCTTCCTGGCAATTTTCCACCTCTCTCACTCAGAGGAATAAGCAGGCAGCCTGGATCTACCTGATGACCATCTGGCTGGGACATCTTTGATCTTCTTTCTTCCACCGATCTCCTGCACAATTTTGTGCTATCTGTATTGGTGGGTCTCCTGGTACTTTGCATTGGGTTTGCCTGCTGGTCCAACCCTCAGACCCTTGGTGGACTTTGCCCACATAGAAACAGCTAGCCAACAAGACCCTATGGCAGACAGCAGGCTCATTGAAGGCTTGCTTTACATCATTGGTGGTGGGTAGACAAATTCATTGGAATTTAGAGAGCCTGTATTGAGCATCATGCCTGTTCTGAGAAGATTGTCTCTTCTCAACAATGATCGCCATGGTCACAACGATATAGATAGTCCTTGGCTTTGGACCACAACTGAGCCCAACGTTTCTGTTGCTAAGCAATACAGTTGTTTAAGTTTGCCCTATTTTACAACCTTTCTTGCCATAGCTGTTCAGTGAGTCACTGCAGCTGGTAAGTTGGTTAACACAATGGTTAAGTGAATCCAGCTTCCTTGTTAACTTTGCTGGTCAGAAGGTTGCAAAAGGGGAGCACATCACCCCCTGGGACACTGCAGTGGTCATTAATATGAGCCAGTAGCCAAGGGTCCAAATTTTGATCGCCTGACCATGATGAATGCTGTAACAGTCGTAAATGTGAAAAACTATCATGTCACTTTTTTCAGTGCCATCGTAACTTCGAATGGGCACTAAACGAATGGTTGTAAGCAGTGGTGGGATTCAGCCAGTTTGCACCTGTTCGGCAGAACCGGTAGCTAATTTTTTGCTGCCCAGGCCCAGAACGGACATCCGGAAGCGGCATCCACACAGAGAACCAGTTGTTCACATATTTGAATCCCACCACTGGTTGTAAGTCAAGGATTACCTATACATTTACCAAAAGATGTACAATCCCCCCCCCCAAAATACTCTCTCCCAACCCAAGGGGGCCTTTGTGGGATCCCAAATCATTACTGCAGTTAAATAAGAGGCAAGAAGATAATGCTTTGCATTGCAGTGCCAATATACTGTTTGTTTGTTTAAAAAGAAACTTCTAAAGAAATCGTGTGGGACATCTAATCAGCAGTAAGGGAGGTAAGGATGCATGGCTGGCTGGGGAATTCTGGGAGTTGAAGTCCACCAGTCTTAAAGTTGCCAAGATTGAACACCTTTGCTGTAAACCCCTGTGAGTGCCTCAGAACCTGGAAGGAAAATGGGAACAAGGCTCTCCCAAAAACTCAACAGAAGTGAACTCTGCACCGTGTCCTGATATGAATCGCAGTCCTTGATTCTCCGTACGTATAGGTGAAAGAGCAGAGCTGTATTCTTACACAGAGAACTACTGAACGCTGCAAAGGTTAAAGGTAAAAAATTCCCTGTCTAGTCACATCTGACTCTATGGCAGTGTTTCTCAACCTTGACAATTTTAAGGCATGTGGACTTCAACTCCCAGAATTCCACAGCCAGCAATGCTGGCTGTGGAATTCTGGGAGTTGAAGTCCACATGCCTTAAAATTGTCAAGGTTGAGAAACACTGCTCTATGGTGTGGTGCTCATCTCCGCTTCGTAGTCTAAGGAGCCAGTGTTGTCCAAAGACATTTTCCAGGGCCATAGAGCTAGCATGGCTGTACGCCAAAGGCTCGCAGAAAAGGTGTTACCTTTTCACTAATTAGTTTACTCGCATTTACACGCTTTCAAACTGCTGGGTGGGCAGGAGTTTGGGCAGAAACGAGACCCCACCCCGTTGCACGGCTAGGCCATACAGTAGCTATCTAGAAGGCCAACTAACTTCTCTTCCATTTAATTATTCCTGTTCCTACTAGTGGAAATGCCACTTGAGGTGCCCTGGGCCAGTAAACACGGGGAGCTAAGCATGGGTTTGCATAGAAATTTATTGTCATGGTGATCTAAAATTATAAACCCTGTTCCACCTTTGCACAAGCTACTGAGCAATATTCCTTCCACAGCCCAAAAAGGAAGAAACAAAGGGTGGGAGAGAGGGAGGTTGCCATGTGCGTTGTCCCCATCACAGCCTACCTTTT